>NC_061821.1:3596129-3603629 GCF_019202785.1 Penaeus chinensis | reverse complement strand
AGAAACAAAAATGATAAAACTGATTCCGGAAAGCACAAAGTAGTAGGGGTAGGATGGAAGGGGGGAGGGGAAGGAGGGAGGGAGGGAAAGGAGGGGGGAGGGGAGGGAGGAGGGAGGGGAGGATAATGCCGTCGCTCCACAATATTTCGACGGATATTTCCCCCCCCCCCCCTCCATTTCTCGATATTTTTTTCTCAAGCCGAATGATTCTAAGATTTATGCCCGGCTTTTAATATAAATTTTTTTTTTTTCTAGCGCCAGCAGCGTCGCACGCCCTTCCTCCTAACTTATAAAAACTATTTATAATGATCTATCCATCTCTTTATTAATGGTAAATTAATTCAGAAATAAGGCGCATCTGATATTATGTTTCAATGGAATCTCTTTTTTGCTGTTGTTGTTGTTGTCAGTGTTATCTTCTTGACATTTTGTATCGTATCTGAGAATTCCCTAAATTTCTCTCTCTCTCTCTCTCTCTCTCTCTCTCTCTCTCTCTCTCTCTCTCTCTCTCTCTCTCTCTCTCTCTCTCTCTCTCTCTCTCAGTACAGACGGAACAAAAGAGAGAAAGTGAATGAGTAAAAAGTGCTGAATGGCGGGAGAAGCCGTGATGAGTGATGAGTGACTTGCCGAGACTCACCCAAACTCACCTAAACTCACCTACACTCACCGAGACTCACCCAAACTCACCGAGACTCACCAAGACTCACCCAAACTCACCGGCCAAGAGCCCCCGCCCCGGCCCACCACACCGACCCGGGCCAAGTCACGTGCGCAAATACCTCTAAGCCCGCTACTTTAAATCGGAAACAAGAGAGGGGGGGGGGGAGTTAACCGCGGTCAAATTGGCTCCCGACGCCCCCCCCCCCCCTATGGGCGGCGGGCGGCAGGGGAGCAGGCGTGGGCGGGGCAGCGAGCGAAAGGCGGGGTTAGAAGACGGGGGCGTGGCGTGGATACAGCTCTTGGGGGGTGAAATGGTTATACACTATCGGTGTTATCGCTAATAATAACAGTTAATGAAAAGCATGCATCTCAAAAACAACGACGATGATAATAACGATAACAGACAGCCCTAACAGGAGACGGAGGTAACGGGAAGAAGCAACAGGCGATAAAAAAAGAAAAAAGGAACCAAAAAGGCAGAGACGAAGGCGGAAACGGGACAGGGCCAGACACTTGGGCGCCGCCGAGTCGAGGCAGCCCTACCGACAGGGCCATAGATCTCATATCAACAACAACATAAATCAAGATGTGAAAAAAATAGAATGTAGAAGTACCTGACAAACACAACAGCAACAATAACAACATAAATGAGGATTAGAAAAAAAAAATAGATTAGACATACCTCAAAAAAAAAAAATAATAAAAAAAAAAAAATAATAAAAAAAATAAACATTCGACTGCAGACGTACCTGAAAAAAAAGCAAACAAACAGAACAACAACATTCAACAGAAGACGTACCTGACGACGTAGTTGAGACACACGACGTACTGGGGCTTGTGGTCCTTGGGCCCGTGAATGAGCGTGGCCTGCGTCACCAGCCACACGTAGCCGCCGCCTCTCGCCAGGAACCGGTACTGCCCCGTCTCCACCTGCCCCTTGCTACGCACTGCAACAAAACACGATTCTTGTTACTTGTGGGATATCTGCGTTCATTCTCACATTCTCTATCATACTAACGTACATATTATTACATTCTTCAACACGACAACACCTTCGTTATAACAATTCCTTTATCGTACCAGCATACACATTCATTATTATACTCTTTCATCATGAGTGAGCTGGATAATGGAAAGGGGTACATAGAGGATCAAAAAGTGAGGGAAAAGGAAGAGGGGAGAGAAGGAGAGAGGTACAATCATGATCATACCAACAAACACATTCATTATTACATTATTTATCGGGACATTTTCAGTATTTTTTTTTTTTTAGAGAAGTGTACCTCGCATTCTCCCCTTGAATAACCTGTTCCTAAGTCGCAGTTTCTTCATTTAATCTTCCTCCTTCTCCTCCACTTCCATGTATCCCCCCCTAAAAAAAAATGATTACCCATTTTCCTCCTCGAAAACGATTCTTAAAATAAAGAGCAAAAATAAAGAAGGATGAAAATGAATAAAAAAGACACCTCGCGCATGGTATGAGAGGCTAGTGAAACCCTACGCACTCCGTTCGCCACATTTCACTTACGTTCCGGGATGAGCCTGGGAACTGGACGTTGAGTCTTGCAATTTCGTTCCTCTGCGCAACGAAAATCTTATTCTCGGAAATTATCAACAATGTTACATAAACAATTAGTAATCATATAGCCACTTCTAAAAATATTGTTTTCACTGATTGCAGAGCCCTGAGAGAGAGAGAGAGAGAGAGAGAGAGAGAGAGAGAGAGAGAGAGAGAGAGAGAGAGAGAGAGAGAGAGAGATGAGAGAGAGACGAGAGAGAGAGAGAGAGAGAGGAGAGGGGGGGGGGGGGGAGGAGATAGAGCTGGATAATGGAGAAGGGGAAAGAGACGACCCAAAGAGAAATGGGAAAATGAAGAGTAGCAGAACGGAGAGAGGAGCGGAGAGAGAAATAGAGAGAGGTACATCGACAGAGAGAAAGGAGTGCAAGGGGACCCAAACCGCCCAGCCACACCCTTCACACGCTGCATTCAAATGACTTCCCATACGGCATGAACTGTTACAGGTAGGCCTATCCCCCTCGGCCTCCCCCCCCCCCCCCCCATCACAGAACAGACTCGGCCGCACCCCAATCATGAAGCACGCGCCAAAACCGTTAAAAAACAGACGACGAAGAAGTGATAATGCGATTATCTGCGATACTGGGTTTCAATCTTATTCTTCCTTCCTTCCTTCCTTCCTTCCTTCCTTCCTTCCTTCCTCCCTTCCTCCTCCCTCCCTCCCTCCCTCCTCCTCCTCCCTCCCTTCCCTCCCTCCCCTCCCTCCCTCCCTCCCTCCCTCCCTCCCTCCCTCCCTTCCTCGTTTTACTCCCGAAGCGACACTACCGACACGAACCGATGTGAATTTCAATTACTTCCTCAAGAGATCAATCTACGAACACCGGAGGGGGAGGTTGGCGGCGCGAGCTCTTTCGGGTAACTTTCCCTTCCGCCCTTTCGTTAGGGCGGAAGGGAAAGGGATACATCCGCAGAGGAACTCATCCGATGGGCGCGAGAGAATTTACAGCTTCCGGGGGGGAAATTCCAGCGAGGAAAAGGGGAAACGGGGAAAATATCCTAAGGAGGAGAAGGCAGGAAGGCGTGGCTCGGTCCCTGGCGAAAGTAGCCCCTTGAGAGCGCGGGGACTAACCCTAACGCGCGCGCCGGCGGGGAAGGGCTCCGGCAGAGGGCCCTGGAGAGGACTCCGGGCCACAACTCTTCCAGTAATGGCTACGCGACGGAGGGAAGCCGATAAAACGACAGATACTATGCGAGCGAAATTTGGGATGAAGACACGCACGGAGGACGTCAGGCGGCCGCGGCGCTGCCCCCACGACCCGGTCTGACTTCACCTTCCTCTTCGACCTGATCTGACCTCACACGTCAGGCAGGCGCATCGAAATGGTTCCTGATACACATACATACATACACACACACACACACACACACACACACACACACACACACACACACACACACACACACACACACATACACACACACACACACACACATACACATACACATACACACACACACACACACACACACACCTCTCCCTCACACAAACCGAGGAGCTCAAATTAACATAAACTAAAATACAGTAAACACTACAACTATCTCACACTCGCACTGAATTAGAAATAAAACACTCATGCGCTTAAAATCCCCTCCGCGCACCCTAACCAAGAGACATTCGAAATACATCACACGGCCTCTAAATAAGTAAATTCTTCTACAAATCTTTGGTTTAATTTTCCGCATCAGTTGCGAGTAATGTAATTTCTTCACTTCAGGGAAATTGTAACTCCGTATGTGCTTGTTTGTACGTTTTCTTGCGTGCGTGTGCCCCTCGAACAGCCCCTCAAATGCATGCGTCGCTAAAGCCATCTAGCACTCGAGTTCAACAAGTGCAAGCTAAAAATGGCGTCTAAAATAAGCACAAGCTACAGGCGGGTAGACTCGCCCGCGCGAGAGGACCAAAGGGCGGCCGCGTCGGGGGGTGACTGCGCTCATTCATCACGACTTTCGGACCTTGAAAGTCATCACGACCCGGACCTTGCCAATCATCACGACTTTCTGAAATTCATCACGACTTCTGGACCTTGCCATTCCTCACGACATTCGGACTCTTCGACATTCATCACGCCTTTCGGACTCTTCGCCCAAGCGGCTTCCTGGCTTCGCGGCTCATCTGTCAAGCTGTCTGCTCTTGACCTTGCTTGATTCACTGTCTCTTTCTCCGTTTCCTTCTCCTAATCCTTCTTCTCTTTCCTTCCAGCCACTTTTCCCTTTCATTTCCCCTCCTCCTTTTCTTTCCCTCTTCTCTCTTTTTCTCTCCTCTCTTACCTTCCCCTTACCCCCTCCTCTATCAATTTCCCTCTCCCCCCTTCCACCTCCCTCCCTCTCTCTCTCTCTCTCTCTCTCTCTCTCTCTCTCTCTGCATTCCCCCCTACCCCCTACCCCCTACCCCCTCCACCATGATGTAGCTATTACTTATTCATAACATCCTCCTCGTAAACATTAATTTGGGAGTTCCGCGCCACATTTCCCTCGCCCCCGGAACTCCAATGCTCGGCCGGCACCGTAACAAGTTCTCCCGGGATCTGGACATCCACAGGCGCCTTCGTCAATCTTTTTTCTTCTTCTCCTTCTTTTCGTCTTCGTTATTCGTCTTCGTCATTTTTCTAATTCGTTATTTGCCTTCGTCATTTTTATTTGTTTATTATTAATGTTACTTTTTTGCCTCGTCAATTTTTTTTTTCTCTTTTCCACCTCGGTTTTTTTAGGGAAAGGCAGAGGGGGGAGAGGGAAGAGAAAGAGAGAGAAAGAGAGAGAAAGAGAGAGAGAGAGAGAGAAAGAGAGAAAGAGAAAGAGAGAGAGAAAAGACAAAGAAAAAAGAGAAAGATCACAAAAGATCACGAGAAAGCGAGCAAGAGAGGGCGAGGGGCCCTATACACAGTCTGCCAAGCAAGCCGGCGCCTCCCCCGTCGGATCTCGCCTTCTGCCGTCGCCGTCTGCCGCTCCCCCCGCCCCCCACGGCATAATAAGAAGAGAAACAACACAAGAGAAGCAGAAAGTGCAACAGAAAAGGGATCATTGGCCTTAAATGGTCGAGGGATCAGGGCGGGCTTCCAGGGACCTTAGCTAATAACAATAACAACAATCATCGTCGTCGTAATGATGATGATGATTAATAATAATAATAATAATAATAATAATAATAATAACTATACCTAATAAATTACTGTATTAATGAAAAACAAAACAATAACAATAACAACAACAGTAATAATAATAGTAATAACAATAATAATAATAATGATAACAGCAATAATAACAACAAGAACAACATTACCGAATAACAAAACCGAAAAAAACTTTCAGAAGCCAAACGGGTGAGCGCCCCCCCCCCCCCCCGACGCGAGGGGACCACCGCCGCCCACGGGGGGGGGGGGGGGTCGCGACACCAGGCGCGGTGGTCACTTCGATGCTTTACCCCCTTTTCCCCGCTTCCTCTTCTCCCCTCCTTCTCCTCTCCTCTTTCTTCTAGCGTTTACACAGTCCACTCTCTTCGTAAATTGAGTGTCTGAAGACGACGCGGCGAAAGGAATAGATCGATAGAAACGAGCAGCGAACGTAAATAAAGGCAAAGGCGACGAACCACGAAAGAGGAACGAAAGATAACGGGGAAAAAGCCTATTACCCCCCTCCCCCCTTTGTCCCTTCCCCCCCAACATCCTCCCTGAGCAGCAACTTCTCCAAAGTGTTGTCATCGGCGTTAATGGGGGGGAAGGGAAAGAAAGGGAAGGGAAGAGGAGGGGGAGGGGGATCCCCCCGTGGGATGGGGAGAGGGGGGGAGGAATAGGGGAAAAGGGAAAAAGGGGGGGGGGGGAGGGGGAAGGGGGAGAGGGGGGGGGGGAAAAAGAGGAAAAAGGAGGGGAGGGTTATTGGGGGAAGGGGGAGGGCGGAGGAGAGGGAAGGTGAGGAAGGAGAAAGGAAAAAGAGAGGATGGAGAGAGAGGAAGAACCCCCCAAAGAGAGATGAAAAGAGGGTGAAGGGATGAGAGAGATGAGAGGAAAATGAAAAAGAGAGAGAGAGTGGGGAGACGAAGAGAGAAGATTTAGGAAAGGGGAAAGATAAAGAGAGAGAGAGAGATGAGAGAGATGAGGGGGGGAGCAGAGAGGAGAGAGAGAGAGAGCGAGAGAGAGAGAGAGAGAGAGAGCGAGAGAGCCGTCCATCTCACGTCTCCCCATTGTCCCTCGAAAATCCTCACGCGATTCCCGATAAGAGCGCCAGTAATGACCAGGAACTAATAAACAGCGGCAGAAACAGATGGAACAAAGAAAAAGAAAAAAAGAAAAGCTAAAAGAACAAGGGGAAGCCTTAGCCAAAAGGACACGAAAGGAAACGAAATCGAACAGAAACTCGACGAATATTAAGGAAATGGGCCTTTTAAGGGGGGACCCGGTGACGTCCGACATCGGCGTTGAGGGAGATGGGGAAAAGGGAGGGGATAGGGTAAGGGGGAAAGGTAGGGGATAGAGGTAGGGGAAGGCTGGGAAAGGGTACGAGAAGGGGGAGGTAGGATAGGGGATAGAGGTAGGGGAAGGGCTGGGGAAGGGGGTAGGGGAAAGGGAGGGTAGGGGTAGGGATAGAGGAAAGGGGGAAGGGCCCGGGGAAAGGGGAGGGAAGGGGAGGATAGGGGTTTGGGGGTAGGGTGGGGGGAAAGGGTGGGGAAGGGGGGGGGGAAAGGGAGAGGATAGGAATGGGGAAAAGGAGGGGAAGGGCTGGGGAAGGGGGGGGGAAAGTAGAGGAAAAGGGGTTGGGATGAGGTAGGGGAAGGGTGGGGAAGGGGTAGGGGAAAGGTAGAGGATAGGGTAGGGATAGAGGTAGGGGAAGGGCTGGGGAAGGGGTAGGGGAAAGGTAGAGGATAGGGGTTTGGGGGTAGAGGTAGGGGAAGGGCTGGGGAAGGGTTGGGGGAAAGGTTTGAGGTAGGGGTTTGGGGATAGGGGTAGGGATGGGCTGGGAAGGTAGGGGAAAGGTAGAGGATAGGGTAGGGGATAGAGGTAGGGGGAGGTCTGGGGAAGGGGGAGGGGAAAGTAGAGGATAGAGGGGGATAGGGTAGGGGGAAAGGGGTGGGGAAGGGTTTTGGGGAAGTTTGAGGGTAGGGGTAGGGGATAGAGGTAGGGGAAGGGCTGGGGAAGGGGTAGGGGAAAGGTAGAGGATAGGGGTAGGGGATAGAGGTAGGGGAAGGGCTGGGGAAGGGGTAGGGGAAAGGTAGAGGATAGGGGTAGGGGATAGAGGTAGGGGAAGGGCTGGGGAAGGGGGAGGGAAGGTAGAGG
>NC_061821.1:3587228-3589728 GCF_019202785.1 Penaeus chinensis | reverse complement strand
AAGAAGAAGAAGAAGAAGAAGAAGAAGAAGAAGAAGAAGTAGAAGAAGAAGAAGAGGAAAGAGAATGAGGGAAAGAAGGGCCATGCGTGATGAGTGGGAGAGGGAGGAGGAAAAGAAATAGACAGAGGAGAAAGAGGAGGAGAACGAATAATAATAACAAAAAGATCAGTAAAACGAAAAAAAAAAATGATAAAAATACTGGAAGTCTGTGTACGAGTAACTCCGGTTCCAATGGTCAAGTTTCTTTGGCCATTTCTTCTTACTCCCGTCTTTCCTTTCTTCCCTCCCTCTCGCTATCTCATTCTCCTTCACCCTTTCTTCCCTCCCTCTCGCTATCTCATTCTCCTTCACCCTTTCTTCCCTCCCTCTCGCTATCTCATTCTCCTTCACCCTTTCTTCCGTCCTTTTCCACTCTTCCTCGCCTTCTTTCCATTGTTGCTCTCCCTCTCCCCCCTTTTCCCTCCCACTCTCCTCCCTCCCACTTTCCTCCCCTCCCACTTTCCTCCCTCCCACTCTCCTTCCCTCCCTGCCTCCCTCCCTCCCTCTCCTCCACCCAGCCTGACTTACACAGTTTGTCCGAACACAACGCACCTCACCAGAGCCCCACTTGTTCCACATGCCCGCCCGCCCCCCGCCCCCCCCCGCCCGCCCGCCGCCGCCCGCCCGCCCGCCCGCCCCAGACGCTCGCCCGTCAAAACTGGGTAACTCTTCGCCAATTAATTGGATATACTGATAATGTCATGCACACACAGGACATACTCACACGAAACAACACACACAACACACACACACACACACACACACACACAACGCACACACGCACACACACACATATATATAACCGTGAGGATATACGAATGCATGCACATCTATCTTCGCTCTTTCACTGGACTCGGATGTTATTCGCAGTCGTAGATCAATTCGCTCGTACATTTCTTCTCTCTCTCTCTCTCTCTCTCTCGTCTCTCGCTTCTCGCTCTCGCTCTCTGCTCTCGTCTCTCTCTCGTCTCTCTCTCTCTCCTCTCTCTCCTCCCCTCTCTCTCTCCTCTGCTCTCGCTCTCGCTCTCTCTCCTCTCCCCTCTCCTTTCTCTCTCTTCTCCCCTCCCTCTCTCTCTTTCTCCCTCCCTCTCTCTCTTTCTCCCTCCCTCTCTCTCTTTCTCCCTCCCTCTCTCTCTTTCTCCTCCCTCTCCCTCTCTCTCCCTCTCCCTTTATCTCCCTCACTCTCCTTTTCTCTTACTCCCTCTTCCCTCTCATTCCCTCTTCCTTCTCCATCCCTCATCCCTCTTCCCTCTTCCCTCTTCCCTCTCTCTCCCTTTCTCTCACTCCCTCTTGCTTCTCCCTCTCTCTTTCCTCCCCCCTCCCTCTTCCCTCCCTCCTCCCTCTCTTTCCCTTTCTCCCTCTCCCTCTTTCTCCACCTCTCTGACACACATACAGACAGAGTCTATGTCCACAAATCCCCACTTAGGAAATGTTATCAGCCACCAACAATGCTTTTCCGAAAAATCCTACGTCATCCTTAAACTTTCTCCGCCTGTCGCCCCGCCAGCGACACAACGGCTCTACCTTTCGACAACGACATTTCACACACTCGTAAGGGTATGTACTAGACATATACCCCCCTCCCCCTCAAAAAAATGTGTGTATGTGTGTATGCATGTACGTACGTATGTATATATGTATGTACGTATCTATGTTTATATATGTATACGTATATATGTATATATAAATGTATATATGAATATATATGCATATATGTACATATATAAATACATACATATATGTATATATATATATATATGTATATATATATTAATATATATATATAAACATATATACAAATAAATATATAAATATAGTTGTGTAAATTTATATATATATATATATATATATATATATATATGTGTGTGTGTGTGTGTGTGTGTGTGTGTGTGTGTGTGTGTGTGTGTGTGTGTGTGTGTGTGTGTGTGTGTGTGTGTGTGTGTGTGTGTGTGCGCGCGCACACAATAACTTACACACCACTCGCCCCTGCACTGCATAAAGTAAGAAGTGAGAGGAGAGCAAATCCACGCAACGTTCGAGATTAAAGGACAAAAGAGTCGCCCTCCTTTCTCTCTCTCCCCCCACCCCCCCCACTTGGACATAATCTCCCGGGGACTCCCTGGCTCCGTTTCCAGGCCCCGCTGCCCTCAGGAGATTCCCGCGCCGTACGCCACAGACCTGGCCTTTCGTGCAGACAACACTCGCTGTACCTCGACTTAGCCTTGGTGGACGAGCGGCATTCAGCATTCGACGTTCGCTTTTTAGTTTTAATTCGTTATCTCGTGCCTTTGTTCCACGAAAGCGAGACTGATAGTGAAGCAGAGGAAGAAAGAAAGAAAGAGAATAGCAGAAACAGAGGAATAAAGAAAGAGAAAACACCCAATTAAAAAAAAAAAGAGAAAAAAAAAAAAAAAAAAAAAAAAAAGCCCAATCCTTCCACCCCCCCCCCCACCCTAACCCA
>NC_061821.1:3569728-3582228 GCF_019202785.1 Penaeus chinensis | reverse complement strand
ATAATAATAATGACAATAATAATAATAATAATAATAATAATAATAATAATAATAATAATAACAACAAAAACAATAAATTCTAATGACATAAAACATAAAAACATTTTCTATCCGGCTCCAACCCTCGAGTGTTCACCAAGCAGAGCGAAGCAAGTAAAGTGAACATTCCTAATGACAGTAATAATAATGACGAAGCAGAGGGCGAGGGCGACGACGAGGACAAGAATTACTCAGATGGCGGACTAAGAACTCGATTTGGGAGGTTAAATTTTGCTTTCTAAGTTTTTCGAAGTGAACGATGCTTTCTAAGTTATTCGAAGTGAACATTGCTACCTAAGTTATTCGAAGTGGACGCTGCTTCCCAAATTATTCGATGTGAACATTACTACCTAATTTATTCGAAGTGAACACTGCTACCTAAGTTAATCGAAGTGAACATTGCTACCTGAGTTATTCGAAGTGAACATTGCTACCTAAGTTATTCGAAGTGAACATTGCTACCTAAGTTATTCGAAGTGGACGCTGCTTCCCAAATTATTCGATGTGAACATTACTACCTAATTTATTCGAAGTGAACGCTGCTACCTAAGTTAATCGAAGTGAACGCTGCTACCTAAGTTAATCGAAGTGAACATTGCTACCTAAGTTATTCGAAGTGAACAGAGCTGAACTCGGAGTGAAAAAAATGACGTGCTTAACTTCGGACACTCAAATCCGATGTCATCTCCGCCGCGTTCCTGCTGCCATTTCCCGAACGATCTCATCAGGGCCCTTCCTTCCCCTTGGGCCTACGGCACGCTGGAGCCACAGAAGACTGCTTTGTGTGCGCCAACATTTATTCTTCTCCTCTTTCTCTTCTCGCTCTTTTTCTCTTCCCTTTCCCCTCAGCATAATTCTCCCTATCGTCTCGGGCTTTATAATAACTCAACTATCCCATCCCCTCCCTTCCCCTCCCCTTCCCACGCCTCCCATCCCTTCCCCTCCCCTTCCGACGCCTCGCCTCGCCTCGCCTCGCCTCGCCTCGCCTCGCCTCGCCTCGCCTCCCCTCCACTTCCCACGCCTCCCCTCCCTTACCCTTCCCGCGCCTCCCCTCCCCTCCCTTTCCCACCCCCTCCCACCCCAATCGTCCCACCCTACCCCCAGGTACACACACAAAAAAAAAACCTCATAGCACTCACCGGCCTGGCACAGCGCCCGCGTCTTCAGGTAAGCGATGGTAAGCCGCATGACAGACGCCTTGTCCAGCTGCGACACCGTCTGCGCCGGCAAGGGCAGGGCGTTGGCCAGCTCCGTGAAGATCTCGCTCTCCTTGCCTCGCCGACATCTTGCCGCGTCGCGAGACTTCTCCTTCCGCTTCTCGCTGTTCCTGGGGGGGGAGGGAGAAAAGGGGGCGTCAGTTGCGTGGAATAAACAGCGGGAAGACGATATTGGTGTTCGACTGCGGCTAATAAACAGGTGGGAGAGAGAGAGGGCCGATCAGTTGCGGCGTACAGATGGATAGGCAGGAGAACGACAGTCAGCAACTGCGAATGAACGGAAGGCGAGGTGGTAATGATGAAGAGCAAAGAAGAAGAAGGAGAAGGAGAAGGAGACGAAGAAGAGAAAAAGAAAAGAAAAAGAAGAAGAAGAAGAAGAAGAAGAAAAGAAAAAGAGGAAGAAGAAGAAGAAGGAGAAAGAGAAGGAGGAGGAGGAGGAGGAGAAGGAAGAGAAAGAGGAGAAAGAGGAAAAGGAGGAGGAGAAGAAGGAGGAGGAGGAGGAGGAGGAGGAGGAGGAGGAGAAGAATAAGAATAAAAAGAAGAAGGAGGAGGAGAAGTAGAAGAATAGGAAGCATGAAATGACGAATAAATAAGAATAAAATTGAATAGACAACAAGACAATAAGTGACAGCCATGGACAATGCCAGATCATGAATTCACAGCTGAAATAAAGAAGAAAAAAATATACAGAGAATCTAAAGAGTTCACAGCAAAAAAATCATACACAAAAAAATTTATAAATAAAATTAAATAAATAAATAAGTTAAAAAGGACCAGACAAAGAAATGTTAATGCCATAACTCTAAGCAATAAAATATTTACGTTCCAAAGACTGGAAAATATGAAGCAAAAAGCGTTTACCTCCCAAGCCCTTCGCATGATCAGTCAATTTAGATAATTAAAACTGATCTCCCCGCTCCATTAATCGAACTCCGGAGGCATTTGGCCATAGTGCACGAAATGTTAAAAATTGGGGTCGCTCCTAAAACGCTTGAATCACTGACACGAAGGGTTGGTCTAACTAAATGTGGCTTTGCTTTGGTTTACTTGCCTCCTCCTCTCTCACGCGCTCTCTCTCTCTCGCTCTCTCTCTCTCTCTCTCTCGCTCTCGCTCTCGCTCTCGCTCTCGCTCTCGCTCTCGCTCTCGCTCTCGCTCTCGCTCTCGCTCTCGCTCTCGCTCTCGCTCTCGCTCTCGCTCTCGCTCTCGCTCTCGCTCTCGCTCTCGCTCTCGCTCTCGCTCTCGCTCTCGCTCTCGCTCTCGCTCTCGCTCTCGCTCTCTCTCGCTCTCGCTCTCGCTCTCGCTCTCTCTCTCTCTCTCTCTCTCTCTCTCTCTCTCTCTCTCTCTCTCTCTCTCCTTCTTTCTTTCTTTCTCTTTCTCTCTCCATACCATCCTCATATGGCGAAATGGCATTGAGCTTGGCCTACTACTGCCTTCGAAAGATAGAAGAATCTCAAAATACACGAGATCAAAATATGCATGTAAAATACATTTCAACACAAGAATAAAAAACAAAAAGAGAGAGAAAAAAAAACATTCCTGAAGTTCGAGCTGGCACGCGCCCCCGCCAGCGCCGGCGCCCACACCCAGCCCCTCGCCGTCAGTCTTCCCCGCGGGACCTTCCTCGTCAGGAGCGCCAAATCGTCTCCGAGGATCCCCATGGCTAGTACCTGGTCCTCCTGCTGCCAACCCAGGAGAAGGGCGGCCTCCACAAGGGCGGCGCGACTTCAAGGGTGTTCCTTGGGTACAGGCGAGCGAAGGTGTTTCTGCATCCCCCAAGGGTCAAGTTTTTCAACATTTTTGATAATTCCTTGTAAGTTAGGATGTTTTACAAAGCGGAACTGTTCTTGTTTCCTCCTTTACTCTTTCAGGGAGTTTTATCTTCTGGAATTCGTATCGAAGTAACAGCGATGGGACGATTTAACTGGCTGAATATAGTCAGAGAGATCCACGATCTTTAATAATAAGCAATAATCTAGTTCTACTCCTCAACAAACACTTATCCTCAAGTGAAGAACATAAGCACCCTATAATGAAATTTCATCAGGTTTCCAACAGAAAAGTGCGCCACAAGTAGGTATTTCCTCATTTCATTATCCTCTTGATATTTCCTCTGCTGTTTCTCTGCCCAGCGGCCGAAGAAGCGCCCTTTCGACACCTTTCACTTGCGGAGGCGAGGGAGCAAAAGAAGCCTTGGCTCGTTTGTCTTCATGTCGTCATGGACACGAGAAGGAAAGGGAGGAGGAAGGAGGAACGCTGAGATCCCTAAAGACCCTCTTCCTCAGTGTTCAGCGGATCTCCACCACGGCCGTTCACGCGCGACCCAGGAGCCGGTGGTGGCGGGTGAACAGAGTCCAGAGTTTGTCGCAGCAGTACCAGGTCATCTCCAGGATCTGGATGAAGGCCTGGCTCCAGTCGATCGCGAAGAACACCTTGTAGCCGGCGTCTTTGCCCGGACCCATGACACGCTCACAAGAACACACGCCGGGAGGGAAGCGAAGGCCAGTTCTACGCTTGCTTCTCAAAATAAAGATATTGCACAAACTGACTGTTGCGAGTGCATAAGTACAAGCACGCGCGGAGTCACGCCAGGCCCATGGTAAGGTAAGAGAGCAAAAATACACTAGAAGCACACGAAGGCACACGCGTCACAGGTCACTCTGCTGGTGCCTCGCGGCGGGGGTCGCGGGAATGCAGTCCGAAAGCCAGCACACGCACAGCCACGAAGCTGCTCTCACTTCACCCTGACCTTCGCCAGGAGGAGCAGGGAATATCTGGGTGGAAGGTCAGGGCGTGGGTGCGGTAAGGCCGTGCTATGTGGCGAGGTGAGCGACGGAGTACTGGCGCTGCCGCGGCCGCTGTTCAAGCCATGCACACAAACCGCCAAGCATGTGCCAGGACGTATCGGGGAGGGGGCGGGTGAAGAGGGGAGGGGCGAAAAGGGTTACTAGGGGACAGGTCACCGCCAGAGGGGACACTGCATCCTCTCAGCCTCCAGGCCCTCGTGACCACCTTATCTGGCACGTCGTCTTGCGTGCCTCTCCCCTCTCCCCCCTGGCAGCCACCGGCCCCCTTCCCTTCCTGCTCTTCCTCGAGTATGGGAGCACGTCGAATTCACACGCCGTCAACGTTTCATGTTTGACTCGCGAATTCCCTCTCTCAGTGCCAGCCAACCCCCCCCCCTTCTCTCTCTCTCCCCCCACCCGTCAGAATCACGCGCTAGATTGTTTATCCCTCTTACCCCCCCCCCCCTCCGAGCCACGTGGTGGAGTGAGGGGGGGTGGCGGTCCCCCTCCTCACTCCATGCCACTTCGAAGGGAGGGAGAGGGGAGGGGGGAAAGGTGGATGCAGAGAAGGGATGGAAAAAAGGAGGGAGAGAGATGGAAAGAGAGGGGAAGGAGCGTGACAAGACAATGCTATTAAACTCAAACAATAATCCTCACGCTACATAAACATCTTTTGTAACTTAAAACAAGATATATTTCTACAGGAGTGCGTATGTACGCACTCGCGCTGGTCCTCCACACTTTGAACCACAGACCCCTCCACATGGATTAAAGGTCACTGACACAACCCCATAAAATGCGGCGCGAAAACAAACCCGCTTCAAACCGCGCTGACCAGCGAGCGGGGTTCGCGTCTCACCAAAACAAGACGGAGGCATTTTAAAACCTAACAGGGCAGTACTACGACCCTTGCCAAGCGAGGGGCGCTTACAACATCCCTCCCCTTTACACCCCCCCGCCCTTCCCCTCCCCCTCCCCCTTGGTCACCTGTCTATCGACTCATCCACCCCCACGCCCACTCCCTCCCCCACCTTTCCTCCTCACCAGCGATGGGTATTTGGGGAAGGGGCGACGCCGGAGCCAGCTGGCGGCCGGGCCAACCGCATGACGACCACATAAAAGCCTCATTAGTTCCCGCAAAAGGTGGAGGGAGGGGGGAGGGGGGGGAGGGGGAGGGAAGATAAGAGAAGAAAGGCGAGAGGGGGGGGGGAGGAGGAACGAAGGGAGGGGGAGAAGGGTAAGGAGGAGCGAAGGGAGGGGGGAGAGGGGAGAGAAGGAAAGAGGAAGAATGGTAGAGAAGAGTGAAGGGGGGAAGGAGTAAGAAGAGGAGGGAAAGGATGCACAGAGGGAAGTGGGGGAGGGAGAAGGGCGGACGAGGAAAGAAGAAGTAGGAAGAAGAGGCGGAGGAAACGGCGGAGGGGAAAGAAAACGGATGGGATAGGCGGGAGTTGGGAAGAGGATGAGAAGACAACGGGGATAAGGGACGAGGGCGAAGAGGGAAGGGGGGGGGGGCAGAGGGGAGAGGGGCAAGAGAAGAGGATGGGTAGGGATACATAGGGAGATAGGGAGATAGGGAGATAGGGAGATAGGGAGATAGGGAGGGGGCGAGCGGACGGGGTAACGGGACGAGGAGAACTTGCTAGATGTCCTTATTAAGCAACCACTACAGCCATATGGGTGGGAGTGGTGTAAGAGCGTGTGTGTGTATGTAAGTGCGTGTGTGTATGTAAGTGCGTGTGTATGTAACTGCGTGTGTGTATGTAAGTGCGTGTGTATGTAAGTGCGTGTGTATGTAAGTGCGTGTGTATGTAAGTGCGTGTGTGTATGTAGGTGCAGCATGCGTGTGTGTGTGCGCGAGGGAACGATTAATTTAACATGTCAATCAGCCCCCTACATCCACACACTCGCAAGGAACGGAACCCCGGAAGCCTCACCGGCAGCCCCACTGAACGAACTCCGCCACTTTTCGCACCATAAAGTACTCACACTTGCGAAGGGTGTCGCTCTCACTTAAGGGTGAGCGGTGGCTACTCTTGAGCCCCGCCCGTTTGACACGCAGTACAAGGCCGCCAGTCATGGAGGCCCTCGATGGGCACTGCCAGCTGCCATAACAAACATCCCGCGGGCCAAGATTTATAATGCCCTCTGTGTGCGTGTGCTTGTGCGTGCTTGTGCTTTACATACATTGCAACTTATATCTCGTGTTCAAATAAACAATTAAGGCGCAAGACGTTTCCAATTCTCTTGCGAGGGCGTTCGCGCAACAGACGTCAGTCCCCACAAAGCTTCTCCTAAGCCAAGTGGCACGTGGTTGCTACCCCCACCCCCCTTCCTCTCCCCTCCACCAATACCTCCCCTTCATCTCTCCTCCCCTCTCTACCCCTCCCTCCCCCTCCCCCCTCCCCCTCCTCAACCCCCTCCCCCTTCCCATCCCTCTTCGGGCCCAGAGGACGCACCAAAAAGTCTCTTAAATTGGTTTCGTGAACCAGGTGAAGCCCACGGCCTCACCTTGACGGGAATGCGCAGGGGCCGGGCACGCTCGCCTCACGTACCCACTCACACTGCCCTGGGTATTCCGCAAATGCAGTTACTTTACACTGTGATCTAAATCTAACACAACGTATCCACCAAGTCGCAACGGGGAAACAAACAAAAAGTATGATGATGTCAGGAGAGGAAAGGAAAGCAAGATCCAGATACGAGACGAAAGGTAAAACAGACCCAAGAGACGAAAACGAAAGAGAATGGACTGATTATTGACCTCCAGCCCCAAAAGAAGAAGAGGAGGAGGGCCGCGAAGCACCTCAAGGCAAGCGCCAGACGGCCACGGCGCCAAGACGTCCGGGGAGAGAGCGCCTCCGCGGGGACACCACAACACAAAACTCGGACGAACGACAGCGAGACAGCGGCCGAGATGCATCCAATACTGACTTCCTCTCCTTGACAAAGATTCCGCCGAGATTGCACGTCCATTCTAAGAACCTAAAGGCATCATCTGGCGATTTCGTCTGAGCAACATCCAAACAGAGAGAAGAGAGAGAGAGCAGCGCCGTGGGCTGACGACGCCAGGGACAGATTGAGTGTAATTGCTACATGGGTCAGCGGCCGCGCCTGACCCGTCCCTTGCGTCAGGGACTCGCTCTCTCCTCTCCTCTCCTTTATTTTATTTTAATTTCTTCTTTTCTCTCTTATCTTATCTTATCTTATCTTATCTTATCTCTCTCTCTCTCTCTTATCTCTCTCTCTCTCTCTCTCTCTCTCTCTCTCTCTCTCTCTCTCTCTCTCTCTCTCTCTCTCTCTCTCTCTCTCTCTCTCTCTCAAGATGATGCTCGCTCGCTCACTCTTTCTTATTAACACATACTCACTCACTCACCCCTCCTCATTCACCCAATCACTCCCTCACCCATCCACTCACTCATGCACTCACCTATCCACACTCACCTGTCCACCAACCCACTCACCCACACCCACTCATTCACTCACTCCCTCACCTACCCACTTATTCCCACCCACCTACCCACACCCACTCATATCATCACCCACCCACCCCACCAACCCACCCACTCATATCATCACCCACCCACAACTCACCCACCCACTCCGTCCATTCCCCTCCCGACACAAATTCACCCGAACGGCGCCCCCATCAGACGCAACATTGCAATGTCCACGTCACGAAACCGCATCCTTTGTCTTGTCACAGCGGAGCCTTAACCCGCCTTTTCTTGCCAGGACTTTGAATCCGAAGGGCGTGCGGAATACCCAAAGAGGGCATGAAGGGGGGGGGGGGGGATGATGTGTGAGAATGCATGTGTGTATGTGTGTTGGGGAGGGAGGGAGGGGGGGAGGGGGGCTTTGTGGTGATGCTAGAGCTGGTGCTGGTGGTTGTGGTGATGGTGGTGGTGATGGTGGTCGTGGTGGTGGTGGTGGTGGTGGTGGTGGTGGTGGTGGTGGAGGTGGTGGTGGTGGTGGTGGTGGTGGTGGTGGTGGTGGTGGTGGTGGTGGTGGTGGTGGTGGTGGTGGTGGTGGTGGTGGTTGTGGTGGTGGTGGTTGTGGTGCTGGTGGTTGTGGTGATGGTGGTGGTGATGGTGATGGTGGTGGTGATGGTGATGGTGATGGTGGTGATTGAGATGGAGGTGGAGATAGAGGCAGAAGAGAAAGTAGATGCAAAGAAAGAAATGAAGGTGGAGGAAGCAGCACACATGGATGTACAGAGGTGGAGGCGACAACAGCATTTGCCGAGGCTGGCAAAGACGACGGCGGCGCCAACACACAGCGAAGACGACCCCATCCCCCACCACAAGCGCGGGGGGAAGGCCAAACGGAGTCCACCAGCGAGGTAACAGGGGGCATCGGAGAGGTCGAGCGAGTACAAGCAGACCCACCCCGCTTCCTGCCCCCGACGCAGCGCCAGCGCGGGGACCCGCTCGCTCGCATGCACGCGCACCTTCGGGCTGCCCTCTGAATACAATGGAGGGGGGGAGGGGACTGGGGAGGGATGGGACTGGGGAGGGAGGGGAGAGAGGAGGGTAGGGAGGGGGGAGAGAGGAGGGTAGAGAGGGGAGAGGGGAGGATAGGGTAGGGAGGGAGGGGAGGGAAGAGGGGGGAGTGAAGGGAAGAGGAAGGAGGGAGGGAATAAGGGAGGGAGGAGAAGGGAATAGGGGATGGAGAGGGTGGCGAAGGGAGAGGAAGGGGACTGGGGGGGAGAGTGGGGGGATGGAGGAGGGAGAGGAAGGGAAATAGTGGGATGGGGAAGAGGGATCATAGGAAGAAGGGGAAGGGAGAGAAAAGGGGAATACAGAAAGTGGGAAAGGGAAGAGAGACGGAGGGAGGAGGAAGAAAAAAAGAGAGGCAAGCAACTGGGGAACATGGAAAGAAAGAGAACGGGGAAAGAGATGAGAAGGAAGGACGAGAGAATTGGGAAACATGAAAAAAGGGGAACAAAAAGAAAGACAGGAATGCATATAATGAAAAAGAAAAAAGAAATCAAGATAAAGCAGAAATAAAATGGATTAAAACGGGCGAAGAGAAAAAAAAATCAAGGATAAAGGACACAACCTTTCCCGCCCTTCCCCCCTCCCTCCCTCCCTCCCTCCCTCCCTCCCTCCCTCCCTCCCTCCCTCCCTCCCACCCACCCACCCTCCCTCCCTCCCTCCCTCCCTCCCTCCCTCCCTCCCTCCCACCCACCCCCCACCCTCTCCCGCCCTGACACTCCCCTTGCAACACGCCAATCGCGAACCGCCCTTCTGGCTGCGCGTCGCCAGGGTGCAGGCAGCCCAGCGATAACCCAGAATAGTACCGCTGCACATTCGCAACCTGTACCTAAGCGTATCCTTGGCATTGCAACGCCCCCCCTCCCCCTCCCTCCCTATACATGCAAAGCGCACTTACTCGCACGCATGATCACACGCACGCACACACACACGCTCATATACACATAAGCACACGTATATGTACACGCGCGCGCAAACACACACACACACACACACACACACACACACACACACACACACATACACACATACACACATACACATACACATACACACATACACACATACACACACACACACACACACACACACACACACACACACACACACACACACACACACACACACACACATACACACGCAAGCACACACACACATACACACGCAAGCACACTCACACAAGCTCAAGCACACTCACACAAGCTCAAGCACACGCACACAGACACACGAACGGACCCTCAAACGCAAACTTCGCTTTAATTCAGCAGCTTGGCGTAACATCTCTATGCTTAATTGCTCAGGCATTTGACTTAATCACGCTGTTCATCAAGAATAAAAATGGACGCCACTATGGACGCTAATGCAACAAGCAATGAATTCTAATCAACAAGATTCGCCTTAACGAACGGCCCCGTGTCTTCATCTCTCCTCCTCTGTCTCTTTTATTCACTCTTCCTTTCCTCCTCCTATTCACTCAATTACATTGATTTCTGTTTATCGATTCCGGTCTTCCGTTCGTATGACTCGCTCTTCGTTCCTTTATCTGCCTGAGTCAGTCTTCATCCTTATCAGCTTATCCCCTTTTCACTTCCATTTTTCTTCCCTCAATTCCGCACGAAAAATCAACGATAACAACACCAACCTCATCCATTTTATTATAAACATCACCATCACTATCACCACCACCATCATCATCGTCATCCCCATCGCCCCTCTACTGTCACCTTCACCACCACGATCACCATCACCAATCACCATCAACCACAACCATCACCACCACACCCACCCTCGAAAACAAAAACAAAAAACAAAAAAAAAAATGAGACCGAATCCCCACCAGAAGCCACACCAAATCACCTAATCAATCTATTCAATCTATTAAATCTATTCAATCGCCGCCAATAAACAACAACAAAATCCGACCAGAGGCAAATTTCAATCCCGATCGACCGCGCTCATTACCGACCCGCGCCCTTCGACTCGCGCCGCCGGGGACCGCATGCCAAGTGGGCGCGACGGACCTGCTCGTCATCTCAAGCACCTGGGGGGGGGGGGGGGGGGGTTAAGGGTGAGAGAGGGGGGGGGAGCAGAAAGTGAAGGGAGGGGGGGGGGGAGTCGACGGCCATCAAGATGTTCTCTTAAACACGGGATCATCACTGAGATAAAGGACACGACGCACATCGATTCAAGCACAAAGACGAGAGGGAGAGAAGGAAAGAAAGAGGGAAAGAGATCAGACAGCAAGAGAGGGAGAGGAAAGGGAGAATGAGATAGAGACGGGGGAGTGAAGGAGTGAGTGAAATGGCAGTGGGCTAAAGAAGAAACAGAAGAAGAAGAAGAAGAAAAAGAAACAGAAGAAGAAGAAGAAGAAAAGAAGAAGAAGAAGAAGAAGAAGAAAAAGACGAAGAAGAAGAAGAGGAAGAACCGACTGTCAAAGCCCAGCAACCCGACTGGTCTCCTCCGCACATCGAAGCACAGGTAGACTACAATCCGGAGACAGACTCGAGCGCCCGTACACACACAAAAAAAAAAAAAAAAAAAAAAAAAAAATACAAACAAAATAAATAAAATCAACAAAATCAGATCAAGCAAGCCGCCGCACAAATATCTCCCCCCCTCCCCCCCCACACACACACCAAGAAAACTAATATCAGATTCGGGAACTAATTAAGGACGCCGCTTGAAAACAACGCCGGGCCTCCTCCACCTTGCCCCTCAAGGCTCGGCCAGCGCTGCGCCAGGAATTTAATGTCGGCCGCTCGAAAAGCCTTCTCCCCCCCACCCCACCCACCCCCCACCGCTGATTTCCCCCCCACGAGAACATAACACAGTGTACAATGTTGAGCGTTCTTTTTTCTTCTTTTCCCCTCCTTTTCGCTGTTCTTTCCGTGGATTAATTTTACGTTCTTCTCTCTCTTCGCTCACTCCTTATTCCTCTTCCTTCCTTATTCTTTCGTCTTACCTTTCTCCACCTAATTAATTCCTTGTTTTCATTTTTCTTCCATTCTTATTTCTCTTACTTTCTCTACCCCTTTCTTCTCCCTCTCTCGTCTCCCATCTCATTTGCACTCTCCTCCTCCTTCCCTTCGTCCCTGCTCCCTCTCCCCCGCCTGCTTTCCATAACTACCCTCCTTCTTCTGCACCTCCCTTTCATCTCTTTCTCATTCCCTCCCTCCCTCCCTCCCTCCCTCCCTCCCTCCCTCCCTCCCTCCCTCCCCTCCCTCCCTCCCTCCCCTCCCTCCCTCCCTCCCTCCCTCCCCTCCCTCCCTCCCTCCCCTCCCTCCCTCCCTCCCTCCCTCCCTCTCTTTCCCCTCCCCGCCTCGTCGCGAAGGCAACGCCACCTCCATCGAGGGCGCCTGTGATCATTTAGCTAATGGCCGCCCAAGCCTCTCTCGTCTGGCTGGCACTGGCGACGTTCCATGCAATCCTGATCTCGCGTCGACGACGAATGACGTGCTCCCAACAACGTAGCTCGTCCTGCTCGACCCCGGCAGAAGTCGACCCTTTTACGATCGCTGCCACGCGTGCAAGCGCATGCAGGCAAGTAAAACGCTATTACAGCCACATATAACTTTAATATTAACAGCTATTTATAACACACTGACACGCACACAGCATAATGCATGCAAGAAAGCATACGCATACGCTGCTTACACGCAGACACACACGTAGGTCCGCGGTATACTCATGTAAGCGCCCTTGACGAGGCACGAGGACACAAAACAAATACATGAGACAAACGCAAATACAAACACGAAAAACAAACACCAACGCCTATATCGCACCTAACGCAAAAACAAGACTTAAATATGAAAATCAAACAAACACAACACACACACATCAAGCACAATCATGAAACCCTATGTAGCACCTATCACGCCCGCAAAAGAGAGGGAGAGAGAGAGAGAGAGAGAGAGAGAGAGAGAGAGAGAGAGAGAGAGAGAGAGAGAGAGAGAGAGAGAGAGAG
>NC_061821.1:3554728-3557228 GCF_019202785.1 Penaeus chinensis | reverse complement strand
TAAAGAGAGAGAGAGAGAGAGAGAGAGAGAGAGAGAGAGAGAGAGAGAGAGAGAGAGAGAGAGAGAGAGAGAGAGAGTGGGAGGGACAGGAGAAAATGGAGGGAGGGAGGGAGAGGGAGAGAGAGAATGAGAGAAAGGGAAGGATGGAGAGGAAGGGAAGGATGGAGAGAAAGGAGGGAGATACGGAGAGGGAAGGAAGATGGGGTGGGAGAGGGGAGAAGGGGAGAGGGAGAGGGAGAGGGAGGGGGGGGGAGGGAGGGAGGGAGGGAGGGAGGGAGAGAGAGAGAGAGAGAGAGAGAGAGAGAGAGAGAGAGAGAGAGAGAGAGAGAGAGAGAGAGAGAGAGAGAGAGAAATAACAACTATAATACAATTATCAATTAGAATAACGGGTCATGATAGTAATGATAATGATATTAAAATCAGATTCTGCAGAGAGGGAGTAAGCCCCGTCTCCACACATAACTTCCGTGGTAGGAAAGTTATACGCCAACAGGAAAAAAAATAAACACGAAAGGTAAAGGGAAAACACCTCGTTGTGGTGTAAAAGGAGTTTCGTGTTCCTGCCAAAGCTCACCCTTTCCCGACCAGCCTGGCAGGATCCCCGTATGCTTTCGGGTTTCCATTTGCGTAATAGGAACCTGTGTCATTCCCTTACGCACGCGGGCGTAAGGGAGGGAGGGAGGGAGGGAGGGAGGGAGGGAGGGAGGGAAGAGGGAGGTGGATGGAAGGGAAGGAGGGAAGAGGGAGGTGGATGGAGGGGAGGAGGGAAGAGGGAGGTGGATGGGAGAGAAGGAGGGAAGAGGGAGGTGGATGGAAGGGAAGGAGGGAAGAGGGAGGTGGATGGAAGGGAAGGAGGGAAGAGGGAGGTGGGTGGGAGGGAGGGAGAGAGTTTTACAGTCCGGGTTAATCCTATGACAGGGTTGACAGGGAGCAGGGATGTAGGAGGGGTGAGGGGTGAGGGGGTTGGGGGTCAGGGGGAGAGGGGATTCACTCATAAGCTACTCAATCTTTTTCTCAGAAATTCAACTCTCTTCCACACGCAAGCAATTCCCCCTAATCCCCCCTCCCCCCACCAACCCTTTCACCCACCCCTTTATAAACAACCCTCTCCCCTTCCTCTCTATCCCCATCTATCCTCCGTTCTCGACCCTTTAACCCTGCCCTACGAAAGTCTATCCAGGTGTTATATCACATTAGACTACTCTTTATCAGGCGGCAACGGGGCAATGTAGCTGCCCTGGTTGCTCGGCGGTGTATTCGGGGGGAGGGGGAGGGGTGAGGGGGAGGGGGGATATCTCAACTCTTGCGTCATCCTCTCACCCCTGTCTCTCCCCTCCTCTCCCCCTCCCCCCCACACACACCTCCAGCCTTCCCCTCCCTTCTGGAATTTTCTCATTCTACCACGCCGCTACACTGCTCCCCCTCCCTCGCTCATTTTTTTCTTATTTGCATAATACGGCTTGCAGATAAGAGCCTCCCCGAATATGGGTCAGCCACCACCGCCTCCTCATGGCACGGGCAGAGCTGCGAGCGTCCGCCATTTCGTCAAAAGCCAGCATGAAAGAAAACGGTGTCCGGCTTCCCATTCTTCCGCGGTGAGGCCAGACTGATCTCGTATTTATTTCCTCAAAACATCTTTAGTACTTGACGCATGGGTGAATAGAATGGCATCTCCGGACGAATTCCGACACTATGCATTCGTCGGATATTCGAGTAGTAAACACAAACACCACACAACGACGTACAGACCTAATAACAGTTCGAAATATTTCCCAACCACTGGACCCGGAGATTAACTGCATTCTTCTGTCACAAGAAAGCTAATTTTGCACCTGCATCAATTCAAAGCCGGGAATAAATGAGTGTATAAAGAGCTCCTGGGAAACAATTACCCTCGAGGAAAGAGAGATTTACCCACAAGCAGGACGGGCACATTTACCCAAGCGAGGGGACAGGTTTACCCTAGAGGAAGGTCAGCCCGACAGGACGAGTTTATGAAGAGGTTGATTCAGAGTGAAAACTACTCAAGTCAAAAGCAACTTACTTCTGGGCCTTAGCGGAGTTGGTGTTGGCTCGTTTGTAGGGTCGAGCTCCCCTACCAACAGCTTCAAAATTAGTCCTTAAGCACATACTCTTCCCAGTCACATGTAGTGCCCCTTTCTCCCAACCACTGCGCAAGATATATATAAGAATATATATCTAATTATATCACTATTCTGTATCTTTTCCGATAGCAGTCTTTATCACTGGTCACTGACAAACGATACTTGCTGTTGTCCGAATGTGAAAGTTCAAAGAAAGTTACCACGTACGATAATTGCTCGCTTGACTCTGAAAAAACAAGGAAAATAACCCGATATTTCAGGGATTCAGCGCACTCTACCGGATCTCTCGCGCACTAATGAGCTTGCAGAACACTTGTGACGGCTAATAACAACCACACGCGGTCCCCCGGGCGAGTGCACTTCACATGACCGACACTAGCTACGGTAATTCCCCC
>NC_061821.1:3537228-3549728 GCF_019202785.1 Penaeus chinensis | reverse complement strand
TTGCATCATTCACGGTCGACACTGCAACTGTCCGGCAGCATGAAATCTTAGTCATAATTTCAAACTCCTATGCACCCTTTGAGAAGTGCATATGTACCTAGAGCGACTGACTCACAAACAACGCCTCATTGCAAGTCTAACATTGTTCATTAATGTGAAGGTCTTAGCATCATGCAATTGAACTGCAGACCGTCTATGCCAAAAAGTCTGTGTATAGTAAGCTTCTGTGTGTTCACCCTAACATGCAACATTTGCATAACAGACATGTGAGTTTCCAGTAACAAACATGTGAATTTAGCATCACAAGCTATATGCGAGTTTGCATAACAAACATGTGAGTTTCCCACAACAAATAAAATATATTTCGGAAAAAAACATACAAAACGTGAGAATTTCCCTCAACAGACAGTATGTCAATTTCCAACACGTGCCTTTGCCACAACAAACAAAATGTGAATTTCCCACAACAAATAAAATGTGAGTTTGCGATAACAAACAAAATGTGAATTATCCACAACAAACAAAATGTGAATTTCTCACTACAAACAAAATATATCTCAAATCACAAACAAAACGCTACACAACAAACAATAAGCGAGCATTAATACAACAAACAAAATGGTAATTTTACACAAATAAACAAACCATGACTCACCATAACAAACACAATGTGAGCGAATGAATCATAACCACTCTCCTCATACCACCTTTCCCATCTTAAATGTATATATATGAAAAAATCTCGAAGAAAACCAAAGAAAACAATAAATAAATAAATGCCCGTTCTGTCCACCGGCTTGTCGTCATTTCATACTACCATTCCCCGCTCTCTTATTTCCTAGTTTTAATCACTTCCGCGTCTCGCACAGTTTTCACCTTCAAAACCCATCGCCTGACGCCCCCGCCCCGCCACACACTCCTACTGTCATGGCAGGAACACCTTTGCAATTACTTAAATTTATCATTGCTGTTGTTATCATTATTGTTATTGCAACAAAGATTATTAATTATCATGATCATTATTATATTAATATTACTGTTTGCATCATTATCATAATTATGAGCATTCTCATTACTGTTACTATTATTATTATCACAATCATTTTCACTACTGTAATTACCATCATCATTATAATAATAATAATAACATTAACAATAACAATCAATAATAATAATAACAATAATAATAATAATGTAATCAGAATCATTATCATTATTATTATCATTTTTTTATCATCACCACTATCATTATTTGCATAACTATCATCATCCTCATTATCATAATCATTGCCATGACTTTTATTACCATCATTAGCACGAGTATTACTATGACTCCCCCCCACAAATGATCAAGGAGGTAGAAATCACTGTTATTCTTTTTTATTGCTTTATTGCTGCCGTTATCACCGTACTTGGCCAGATTCCAAGCCACTTCCTTCTCTCGCGCAGATTCTTGAGCACACCAGGAAGAGTATTTGATCAACTGCTCTTCTGAAACACGCTGCAATTCTGCAATCAGGGCGAATGCAATTGAATGCGGCGAGACGTCCAGTTCCTCGCCTTTTCATATTTTCTCTCTTTCATCTTTCATCTTTAGATTCTTATCTAAGTATCGGTGTGTCTATCAGTATATATCTGTCTATATGTCTGTCTGTCTGTCTTTCTATCTGCCTATCTACCTACCTTACCTCCCTTCCTCCTCTCCTCCCCTCCTCACTCCACCTTTACTTTACTTATCTTATCTTATCTCCTCTCCTTCCTATCTTGTTTCTCTCATCTTCCTCGTCCCCTCCCTCATTCATATCCTCCCTTCATTCCATTTCTATTCTTCCCCCTTCTACAACCTATTCTTGCTTTCTCGCTCAACCCTCGCTCGCTTTCTCTCTCGCTCTCTCGCTCTCTCTGTCTTTCTCTGTTCTTTCTTTCTCTCTCTCTCTCTCCCCCTCTCTACTCTCTCTCTCTCTCTCTCTCTCTCTCTCTCTCTCTCTCTCTCTCTCTCTCTCTCTCTCTCTCTCTCTCTCTCTCTCTCTCTCTTCTATCATTAGTTCTCTCTTCTCGCTCTTTTTTTTTCTCTCTCGCTCTCTTTTTTTCTCTCTCTCTTTTCCCTCTCTTCTCTCTCTTAATCATCTTCTCACTTTCTTTCTCCCCTCTCCCTCTCTCCCACCTTCCTCACCCTCCCTTCCTCTCCCACTCCTCCTCCCTCCATTCCCTCCTCCTCCTACCCCTCCCTCCTCTCCCTCCATCCTCTCCTCCTCCTCCTCCCTCCCTCCTCCTCCCCCTCTCACTCCCTCCCTCCTCTACCCTCCCTCCTCCTCCCTCCTCTCCCTTTCATCACGCCTCTCCATCACCCCTACCAGGTTTGTTCCTGATATTTTCCCAGCAGTCCGACGAGAGAAAAATTTACATTAGCTTATAACCATTTATTTATATAAAAATAAATTCAAAAAAGCCAGGAATCGAAAAAAAAGCAGCAGAAATAAAAATAAAAGTTGGCTTTGGCTGCTCCACTTGAATCTTTTGCTCTTTCTTTCTCTCTCTCTCTCTCCCTCTCTCATCGTTTTACGACAAGTTAAGTGTTAGGACTACCTCCATTCCCCACGCCGCTTCGCTGCATCAGTCCACTACCCCTCTTCCCCCTCCCTCGCTCCTCGTCCATTTCTCCGTTCCCGAGACTTCGCCGATCCCTCTCAGGCCTACCGGCGAGAAAGATCAACCAAGTGCCAAAAACTAGGACAAAGACATAATATAAAACAATAGAGTAAATACCTCGTGCGTATTTAACCAGCGAGGCCCCCAGCCCGCCATTTGAAAGAGGCGCGCAAGGTTGGGCTTACATTTCAAATCCGTGAGCAGCCATGGCCGCAATGTGGGCGGCGGCAACTTTCTCTGCCCGACCATGGTGTAAAACAGAGCGACCTACTGAATAACAGAGTCGCCCATATCGTCTTTTCCCTCCCCCCTCCCCCCTCCCCTCTATTTATACAGATACGTAAATGTAAGTAATGCATTTAAACAGGCATTTATCTTCATACTTGCATATTTGGAATTGCAAACTTTCGTAAATCATTAAAAACCACACACATATTATATAAATAGATAGGGAATGTATATGTGTGGTGTCGTCTTGGGTGTGTGTGTGGGTTGTCATTATGTAGTGGTTGTTTTGTGTGTGTGTGTGGGTGTGTACGGTGATGTGTGTGTGTGTGTGTCTTTGTAGTGTGAGTGTGTGTGTCTGGTGTGTTCGTCGTGTGAGTGTTGTGTGTCTGTGTCTGTGTGTATTTACTTCACTTACGTCGATGGGTAATAAAACAGATCAAGATAAATATTATATATATTTAAATATATATATATATATATAACATAAGATTATATAATATATAAAATATATATAAATAAATAAATAATATATTAAATTATATTAAATATAATATAAATATATATTATTATATAAATATATAATATAAATTATTATTAAATAATATAAATATATATATATATATATATAATTATTATATAAATTTAGATAAATTTTTATTTGAGAATATAAATATATTAAAATATATAAATATATATATAAAATATTTATTATACATAGTGAGGAGATGGAGGAGAGGTAGAGTGAGTGAGAGAGAGGAGGGATGCGAGAGAGGAGTGAGGGAGAGCGAGGAGGGGATGAGAGGAGAGATGGAGAGAATGGAGAGAGAGAGTGAGAGATAGAGAGAGAGAAGAGAGAGAAGCGAGGACTCGAAAACACTTACCTACGCGGGCCCATCCATCACTCTGCCTCTTCACCGTCTCTAAACACTTACCAGTAATTTACGTATTAACTTTTTTTCTCTTTTTCTCATCTCTCATCTTAGTTTTACCCAATCTCCCCTTATCCGTCGATAAGGAGAAAGTGATGGATGGGCAGAGAGGAAGAGGAAGGGAACACGAAGAAACAGAAGAGGCGAGCGGGAGAGGGAGAGGGGGGAGAAGAGAGGGTTGTTTAGGACGGGAAGAAGGAGAGGGTTTTATTTATATATTTTTTAATTTATTTTTTATTTTTATTATTTTTTTTAATTTTTATTTTTTATTTCTTTTTTTATTTATTTTTTTTTCTTATTTTTATAAAGGTCTTTTTTTAAGAGGGTTTTTTTATTTTTTTTTTTTTTTTGTTTTTTAATTTTTAAGACGTTTGTTTTTTGATTTTCCATTTGTTACAATGGATAATATTCTTGCTCCTCGTGACATACTGTCTCTGTTCATTTTGCTTTTTCTATGCTATTCCCTGCGTTTGCAAGGAATGGCCCGGGGTTACATCCACTGGCGGCGAGGGATTCGAACGCAGTTCAGCATGCTTGCCTAGACAGAGGGGAACGCGCTACGCTGCACATCACAGCACAGGGAGAGGGGAAGGGAGGGTGGGAGGAGAAACGGAGGGAGAGGGAGGGCGAGGGAGGGGAGAGGGGAGGAGGGGAGAGGGCGGAGGGGGGAGGGGGCTAGGGGGAGGGAGAGGAGTGGAGAGAGAGAGAGAGCAGAGAGAGAGGTGTTGAGGAGAGAGAAGAGAGTGAGGAGAGAGACGAGAGAGAGAGAGAGAGTGCGAGAGAGAGAGAGAGTGCGTGTGCATTAAGCATAAGCATATGCATATGCATGTGCGCGTGCATGTACGAGTACGTATGCGCATGCGGGGGGTGCATGTACGTGTGCGTGTGTGGATGGAAAATACCCGGAGAGGCTGGATCTGTTGCCAAGCTCCGTGCATAAGAGCGCCATTCATGCGGCGCTGCTCTCCCGCCTCCTCCGACCGTTTCCTCCCCGCGCCTCCGTCATCAATTGGCTTAGGGCTCCTCCTCGCGCAACCAGCGGGCCGCTATCGGGGCTATCGGGGCCCGCTCGCCCGCGCCCGCACCGCCCGCCCGCACCTCTCGCCCGCAGCCAGACTAACACACCGAAACGGCAACACCAGAGACATAGTTGCTCGTCCATAATTCGTGCACCGTTTCCGTCGAAGCATTTCCCCGCGTACGGACACGTGCACGGGCCGGTGCCAGGCTGTAGTACAAGCATGCAAGTGGCACGATGATGTAGGTGCCGCTTGTGTCACCTGTATTCTTAGCTCTGGACTATCCGCCGGTTAAAAGGTGACAGGAATCTCAATCACCTCTTCCTATTGGAGGCAGGCCAAGTGCAGAAAGGGATAGCTGAAACACGCGATATATTATTTATAAATTGTTCACACACATACACGCACGCATACAAACACCCAACCACTACACCATACAACTTTATTACACCTAGGAGCGAAACACGAACACACTTCACCACACACCCCCGCACCCCCCCCACACACACACATGTGTATTTATGAAAGAGAGGAAGAGAAACACGAAATGAAAAAGGAAAAGAAAAGAAAGAGAAACAGAAAGATAAAAAAGATAGAAAAGGAAAGAAAATAGAGAGAGAGAAGAGAGAGAGAGAGAGGAGAGAGAGAGAGAGAAAAGAGAGTGAGAGAGTAGCGAGAGGAGAAGCAGAGAGGAGAGAGAGAGTGGGGGGGGGGAGAAAGAGGAAGATAGAGGAAAGAAAAGAAAGAAAAGAAAAAGAAAGAGGAAAGAAAAAAGAAGATGAACAGAGAAGGAAAAAGAGAAAGAGAGAAATAACAAAGAGGGAAAGAAGGAAAGAGAAAAGAAAAAAAATAATAAAGAGAAAATAAAAATTAAGGAAAGAAGAAAGATAAGAAAAAAAAGAGGGAAAAAACAAAAAAGAGAAGAAGAAAAACAGAGAAAGAAAAAAGAGAAAAGAAAAGAAAATATGAGAAAGAAAGAAAGAAGGATGCGAGAGGGGGGCGAGGGGGGGGGGAGGGAGGGAAGGAGAAGGGGGGAGGGAGGGAGGGAGGGAGGGAAGAAAAGAAGGGAGGCGAATGGAGAGAGGAAGAGGGGGGGGGGAGAGAGATAGATAGATAGATAGAAGATCGATAGATAGATAGATAGAGAGAGACTGATGAGTGGGAGGGGAGGGGGGCGGGGGGGGGGGGGGGTGGGGGGGGGTGGGGGGGGGGGGTGAGGGGGGGGGTGTGGCCCGGGGGGGGGGGGGGGAGAGGAGAGACTGAGAGAGAGAGAGAAGAGGACTGTTGGAGACAGAGAGAGAGATGAATGAGAGAGAGAGAGAGAGAGGGAGCGGGTGGCAGGAGAGAGAGAGAGAGATACGGATAGAGAGAGGAGTGTAGAGGTGGAGCGAAGAGAGAGAGAGAGAGATGGAGAGAGAGAACGGAGGAGTGGAGGGAAGAGAGAGCGAGGAGACAGAGGGGAGATGAGAGAAGAGAGGAGAGGATGAAGGAGACGGAGGGAGAGGAGTGAGGGAGTTAGACGAGAGTGAGAGAGGAGAGAGTGAGAGAGAGAGAGAGGAGAGAGAACATCTAAGAGACTAAGAGGACTAAGAGACTATGAGACAAAGAGACATGAGACGAGAGACAGAGATACAGAGACACAGGAGCGCTCTGAGCCAGTCATCCAGATAATTGTTTGGAGAAAGAAGATGAGAGGAAGGAAGGACGAGCCATCGGCGTCGAGCAACTCAACAGAATAGGTCAAGCCCGCGTCCTCCTTGGGTTAAGAGATAAGCCTGGAGTCCGCCCGCGAAGCACCCAAAGGGAATAGGGGGGGGAGGGGGGAGGGGGGGGGGGAGGGGACACACTAGCTAAGCATTCTTATCATACCTCCCACTCACCCTATCCAACCCCATCTACACGTACATTTTTACACACGATGGAGACGCTAACATGAATGATGATACATAATACAACAATAGCTGTAAAGCAACGTTTTGAATATTAGTAATGAACTAAGATGCAGCTATTACTTAACGTACGATATATAGTACTATATAACATTAACACATTCTATTTCAACGCCGTTTTTATTACACTACACTAGCGCGCGATTTCAAAATGTATTCAAGCACCGCACGGTGACATACCGTCGTGCTTAAGCACTATTTCCGGTAACTGTGCACATCTCCTTTGATTTTAGGGATATACTACTGGTACGTACAGGGTGGTGGATATTGATCTTTCGCTGTCTCGATTAGTATCCAGACTATAGCGAGAGCGCGCGGCGCGAACGCGAGAGAACGCGAACTCGGTTGTCGGTACGGCCTGCATGAGCCCCCTCTCTCTCTCTCTCTTCTCTCTCTCTCTCTCTCCTCTCTCTCTCTCTCTCTCCTCTTTCTCTCTCTTCTCTCTCTCTCTCTCTTCTCTTCTCTCCCTCTTCCTCTCTCCCTCTCTCCCTCTCTCACTCTCTCCCCCCCTCTCCCTCCCCTCTCCCTCCCTCTCCCTCACTCTCCCTCACTCGCTCTCCCTCCCTCCCTTATCTCTCTCTCTCTCTCTCTCTCTCTTCTCCTCTCTCTCTCTCTCTCTCTCTCTATCTCTATCTCTCCTCTCTCCTCCCTCCCTCTCCCTCTCTTAATTTCTTTTGTCTTTCATCTCTCTTTCTCTCTCGCTCGCTCTCTTCTCTCGCTCTTTCTCTCTCGCTCTCTCTTCTCTCTCTCTCTCCTCTCTCTTCTCTCACTCCCTCCTTCCCTCTCTTAAATTTCTTTTTTCTTTCATATTCTCATTTTCGGTATTGACTCTTCACCCCGACCCCACCTACCCACTTACCTCTCTAACCCTCCGCCCCCTCCCCTCTCCAAACAAGTTCCACGCCCACACCGCCCACGGACGCCCACGGTCGTACCCAGCTTCCTACGGCAACAACCACTCCTCTCTCTTATCCTCTAAATGCCCTATACCCAACCCCCCTACCCCCCCACTAAACCCCCCACCCCTACAGTCACCCCTAACCAAAACATTAGGCTACTTCAGGGGGGTGGGGTAGGGGAGAGGGGATATCAAGGATACAAACCGGTTAATCGGATATCAGGATGACACGTTGGGGACCGGGATGACAGGTCCGCTTAGTAGGCGGTCTACTCTGCGGGTTGAATGGTTGAATAGATGGCTTAAATGATGGAACAATTGCTTGGTTTGCTGGTTGGCTGACTGACTGATTTATCTACCGATCGGCCGACTGACTGACGATAGGCTCTCTGATAGGAGAAAGAGTAAGAGAAAGAAAGGGAGGGTGAGAGAGAGAGAGGAGAGAGGAGGAGAGAGGAAGACGAGATGGGGAGAGGGGAGGAGAGAGAGAGAGAGAGAGAGAGGAGAGACGGAGAAAGGTGAAAAAAAGGGGAGTGAGGGTGAAAGAGAGGGAGGGAGGGAGGAGGGAGGGGGGGGGAGGGAGAGAGAGAGAGAGAGAGGGGGAGGGGGGAGGGAGAGGGAGAGAGGGGGGGAGGGGGGAAGGGGGGGGGGGGAGGGAGAGGGAGGAGAGTGGGGAGGGAAGGGAGGGAGGGAGGGAGGGAGGGAGGGAGGGATGAGAGGGGGGGAGGGAGGGGGGGGGAGAGAGAGAGGGGGAGGGGGGGGGGAGAGGGAGAGAGGGAGAGAGGGGGAAGAGGGGAGGAAGGGGGAGGGGGGAGGGAGAGGGAGAGGGAGAGAAGAGAGAGTGGGGGGAGGGAGGGAGGGAGGGGGGAGGGAGAGAGAGGGGGGGAGGGGGGAGGGGGAGAGAGGGGGGAGGGAGGGAGGGAGGGAGGAAGGGGGGGGAGGGAGGGGGAGAGGAGGAGAGATAGAGAGAGAGAGAGAGGGGGAGGGGGGGGAGGGGAGAGAGGGGGAGAGGGGGGAAGGGGGAGGGGGGAGGGAGAGGGAGGGGGAAGGGGAGAGAGAGAGTGGGGGAGGGAGGAGGGGGGAGGGAGAGAGAGGGGGGGGAGGGAGGGAGGGAGGGAGGGAGGGAGGGAGGGAGGGAGGGAGAGAGAGAGAGAGGGAGAGGGAGAGGGAGAGGGAGAGAGAGAGAGGATGAGAGAGAGATCTTGGCCTGCCTGAATGACCGAGAGGTGGGTGAGTGTATGTGTTTGTGTATGTGTATGTCCGTGTGTGCATGTATATGTGTATGTGCGTGTGTGCATGTGTATGTCCGTGTGTGCATGTGTATGTGTATGTGCGTGTGTGTATGTGTATGTGTATGTCCGTGTGTGCATGTGTATGTGTATGTGCGTGTGCATGTGTATGTCCGTGTGTGCATGTGTATGTGTATGTGTACGTGTACGTGTACGTGTACGTGTACGTGTATGTGTATGTGCGTGTGTATGTGTAGTGTAGTTTGTTATGGTAAAATGTTTATGTATGTATGTATGGTATGTTTTGTATGTATGTATGTAGTATGTATGTATTGTATGTGTTGTGCGTTGTGTGTGGTGGTGTGATGTGGTGTGTGTGTGTGTGTTTGTGTGTGTGTGGTTGTGTGTGTGTGTGTGTGTGTGTGTGTGTGTGTGTGTGTGTGTTGTGTGTGTGCGGGGCGTGCGTTTCGTGCGTGCGTGGCAGTTCGTGCTGTGTGTGTATGTGTGCCCTGTATATGTGTGGTATATGTGTGTGTGTATGTGTGTGCGTTATGTGTGTGTATGTGTGTGCGTATATGTGTGTGTATGTGTGTCCCCTTCCTTTCTCTTTTTTTTTTTTCTTTTTTCCCTTTTTCCCTTTTTTTTTTTTTCTTCTTTTTTTTCTTCTTCCCCTACTTTCTTCTCCCTTTTTTTTCTTCTTCTTCTCCTTCTTCTTCTTCTTCTTCTTCTTCTTTTCCTCCTCCCTCCTCCTCCCCTCCTCCCCCTCCCCTCCTCCTCCTCCTCCCTCTCCTCTTCCCCCTCCTCCTCCTCCTTCCTCCTCTCCTCTCTCCTTTCCCCCCTCTTCCCCCTCCTCCTCCTCCTCCTCCCCCCTCCCCCCTCCTCCTCCTCTCCCTCCCTCCCTCATCCATCCTCCTCTCTCCCCTCCCCCCCTCTCCTTCTCCCTCCCTCTCGCACATACATCCAAACTTGAAAAGAAAAAAAAGAAAAAAAGAAAAAAAATATATATCGCAACTAACCCACTGAACAACACACGCAAACGAATCAACATCTCCCAGTCCATTTCTCAGCGGCGCATGACCCCCACTGAACGCTACACTACCGCGGCCCCAGGTTCAGAGCCGCCAATGAAGGCCTACCTGACACCGGTCTTTGCCACCACCTCCGTAGGCTGTCACACCAGGACGGAGAGACGGGCGCGCGACAGGCAGAAAACGGAGAAACAAACTCACCTGGAAGGGAAAAGAAATACGAATTAGCGATCAGGCATCTTTTTATTCATATTCTGTCTATTTATTTATTTATTCATTTTATTGTTTATATCTATTTATTTTGGGATGGGGGGGGGGGGGGTATGGCAAGCGGCCGTCACTCTTCAAAATCATGTTTTCTGCGTATGTGATAATAATGAAGTAATAATGAAATGAAGAGACGAGTAGACAGAAAAAAAGTGGGGATGGGAGAGAGATCAATAGATAGACTGATTGATAGATAATGAGAGAGCACCAAATGTCAATGAAAATAAAAACAATAACAATCATAATAACGATGATAACGATAATAACAATAAATGATGACAACATAACAATATCGATGATGATAACCAAAAAAAAAAAAAACACTGACGATAAATGCAACAATAACAAGAACAACAACAACAAAAAATAAACCACCCACCAAAACCACTAAAAAACAACACCACAAACCCACCAGAACACAACGCCCTAAAAACAATACCCGCCTCGAGCCGCCGACCCCCGTGGCGGCGTGGGATCGCGCGGACCGAAAATAGCTGCGGTTCTCCCCAGCCCATTCCCGCGGGCCCCTCCGCCACAAGGCCCGCCCTGTCCAGTTCCGGTCCAGCGACACACGCCGTCACGTACGCACACGTGAGCGATGCCAACAGCGGGCCAAGAGACCTTTCTTTCACGGGTTTTTTTTCTCCTTATTTGGCTTTCTCAAACGCGTCTTTCACTTTCTTCCTTTGATTCTCCATTCATACACCCACTCTCTCTCTCTCTTTCTCTATTTATATATCTATCCATCTATTTATATACATATATGTATGTATGAATTTATCTTTATGTATATATTTACACATGCATACAATTGTATTTTAATATTTATATATGCATATATTCATATACACATACATGTACGTATAACATGTATATACATTAAGAATCAGGACTGAAAAACATTCAGGACAGAATTAACCATAAGTAAAGTACATTTCATGCGATTTCATATCATTACAGTCAACAGTGATCAGAGAATCAATCTATTCTGATTAAAGATTATACAGTCACAGTCGGGCATTTTTTTTTTTTTTTTTTTTTTTTTTGCGAATGAACTATTAGTCATTCAGAAATATGCATATTTATTTCATACCTTATATATTACGGGGGGGGGGGGGGATGTGTATGTGTATTTGTCCATATGTGTAAGTTAATTTTTGTTTCAATAACGTAAACAGATAATGTGTTTCCCAGTCATCAGTAAAATATATATTTATATATATATATTTTTTTTTAATCCGAGTTTCACTAAGACATGCCACATTTCCTGACAACACCGAGTTACTTCGAAAATAACCTCCTGCCACAAAATACGAATCTCACAATTCCAATCCTGAACGCAAGCACGAAAATGACTCAAGTTTTTCTCAAGCCGACATACACAACAAGTAACGAATAAAACCCAATTTCCGAAAGCTTTTACAAAATCCCCCCAAAACAGATTTTTTTTTTCTAATCTGATTATGGAAGGTAAAGTAACCTCGTGTTGTGAATGAAACTTCGAACCACTCAGCAGGGGTCTCATCATCCGGGCGTTCGAGACGGAATTCGAAACACGTCCGACAACAGTTTTGACCGTGATTGTACCTGGCAGAGCGCACTTCCTTATTCGGACAAAAGGATCACCAACAGGCCTTCCCCCCCCTCTCCCTCCCTTGCCATTCTTGTCACCAATAATAGGACATGAATGGACACGCATCCCTCTGGTTTCAAAATCAAAATGAAGGGAAGGAGGCAAAATGACTGAGCTAGCTTTGCCCCAACGCCACACGAGGGCATTCGCTATACTCTCTTGGAAATTAATAATAATAACAACAAAAAACAATGAAAGTTTCTCCCGTTATGCAGTGTTATGCAACGACCCGATAAAACCTTGCACACTTCAGGTTTGCACACTGCTTAGTACTCAATATTTCCGAGGAACAGTCCGTGTTGCACCTGGAAGCTTTTGAAATAGGCCATTTTCTTGCCCCTGCCCGAACTAGGGGGCAGGGGGCAAGGAAGGGAAAGGATGAGAAAGCGAGATAAAAGTAGGAGAAGGAGGAGAGGCAAGGGAGCGGGGAGGAGGAAGGGATACAAAAACCTGATAAAACAAGAAGACGTAGAACAACAGACAAGACACGCAATGACCTTTAAGCAAAGCACGAAGGTTCCTGCAAGAGATTAAGAAGGACAGGATCTCTTCCTTCCTCCTACCCTCCCCTCGCCATCTCCCTTCACACCCTTTCGTGCACAACCGTACTCCTTGTGAGCAACTGAAGGGAATTCCTCGAAATTGTACCACTAACAAGGAGCGGGACTGGC
>NC_061821.1:3522228-3534728 GCF_019202785.1 Penaeus chinensis | reverse complement strand
AAAGAAAAATAAAAAATAAAAAAATGAAATTAAATTAATACAAAGCAAGACAGAACGTATAAAAGCAGAAAAAAACGGCTCAACCGAAGAAGACGATGGAAGATCAATTGCAAGAGAAGGACCACGGGTCCTTGCAATCAGAAACCCCGTCACGCATTCTCCCTCGTTGCAAATTCTCCCCCAGCGCCGCTTGAAGGGAGACAGCCATACAGCCGACCGAGGACCCAGGTGCCATCTGGCATCAACAGAGCCACACGTACCCCCTCCCCCCTGAACGCGGTCTTGTGCTGCCTAGGCCTTGGGGCGGCAGGAAGCCTTCGGGAGGGAGCGCCGTTCAGCTAAGGTCAAAGACTGAGGGGAAGGGGGCGGAGAGAGGGGGAGGGGGCGGGGAGGGGTCGGAGAGAGGGGGAGGGGGCGGAAAGAGAGGGGGGAGAGGGCGGAGAGAGGGGAAGAGGGCGGAGAGAGGGAGGGAGGGGAAGGAGAGACATGTGTGGGGATGGGGGGAGGGAGAAAAAAGGAGGGAAGGAGAGGGAGTAGGAGATGTTAGGGGAGAAAAGTGTGGGGGTTGAGGAGGGAGACAAGAAGAGGGAAGGGATGGAGAGGGAAGGGAAGGAGAGGGAAGGGAAGGCGAGGGAAGGGAAGGCGAGGGAAGAGAAGGCGAGGGAAGGGAAGGCGAGGGAGGGAGGGAGGGAGGGAGGGAGGGTGGGGGAGGGAGATCAGCCAGATAAAAATAATCACGCCTCGAAGCCGCCAGAATGACAATGACGACAAATAGCCCTTCCTCGACTACCTGACGTCGTATTAGGGCTGACCTGAGCGACGTTCGAAATTCGTCTCGGGTCGTCGTCGAATCCTGTCATACCCGGCGGAAGGAGGGGGAGGGAGGGGGAGAGGGGGAAGGGAGGGCGAAGGAGGGGGAGGGAGGGGGAGAGGGGAAAGGGAGGGCGAGGGAGGGGGCAAGGGAGAGCGGGGGAGGGGGAAGGGAGGGCGAAGGAGGGGGAGGGAGGGGGAGAGGGGGAAGGGAGGGCGAGGGAGGGGGAAGGGAGGGGGCAAGGGAGAGCGGGGGAGGAGGAAGGGGGGGCGAGGGAGTTGGAAGGGAAGGCGAGGGAGGGGGAAAGGGAGGGCGAGGGAGGGGGCAAGGGAGAGCGGGGGAGGGGGGAAGGGAGGGCGCGGGAGTTGGAAGGGAAGGCGAGGGAGGGGGAAAGGGAGGGCGAGGGAAGGGGAAAGGGAGGGCGAGGGAGGGCGAAAGGGAGGGGGAAAGGGAGGGCGAGGGAGTTGGAAGGGAAGACGAGGGAGGGGGAAAGGGAGGGCGAGAGAAGTGGAAAGGGAGGGCGAGGGAGGGAGAAGGTAGAGGGGAAAGGGAGAGCGCGGGAAGGGGAAGAGATGGGTAGAGGGCAGAAGGAAGAAGGGGAGATAGTAAAAGGAAGAGGAGACGGATGAAAAGTACGGCGAAAATGAAGACAACGAGAAGAAGAAGGAGAAGAAGAGGAAGATGAGCAGGGGAGGGGGAGGTAGGGGAAGGGAGGGGGGCAGGGGAGACCGGGAGACAAGACGGGGATTGTATCCACCGCATCACTAATACGGCTGATTATTCGCTTCTGCTGTCGACCGACTCGCGAGTCTCTTTTCGAAAATAAGGGAAAAAGAAAGAAAAAAGGGGAGTTCGCAGAAGTATGGAAATGATTATTGAACAATGAAAGAAACAAAGAAAGGAAAATGGGAGAAGAAAAGGAGAGAGAGAGAGAGAGAGAGAGAGAGAGAGAGAGAGAGAGAGAGAGAGAGAGAGAGAGAGAGAGAGAGAGAGAGAGAGAGAGAGAGAGAGAGAGGGAGAGAGAGAGAGAGACAGAAAGAGACAGAGAGAGACAGAGAGAGACAGAGAGAGACAGAGAGAGACAGAGAGAGACAGAGAGACAGAGAGAGAGACAGATAGAGACAGAGAGAGAGAGAAAAGCTAAATCAAAGAATATTTTTTCATTTTTTTGGTTGAGTTGGTGTGAAAGGATGAAAGAGCTGAACGAACTGCCAAAACAAAATATTAGATAACCTTTGAAGAAAAAGGAAGAAAGATAAAAAATAAAAGTTCGCAAACACCCGTTAAGGAACAACAAAAGGAAAGGAAACAAGAGAAAAAAAAATGTAATAAACTGAACAGAAAACAAATAAAAAAAAGACGAACCATAGGAGAAAGAGGAAGAAAGAAGAGAGAAGCCAACAGAGGAGAAATAATGGGCAGACCACGAAACAAGGCATTTACTGTGGTGTCGGACACAACGCTGAAATAACGAAGGAAGGGGAGACGAGAGAGGAGGGGATGGGGGGGGGGATAGACAGGGAACGATGATTAGACCCAAGAAAGAGAGAGAGAGAGAGAGAGAGAGAGAGAGAGAGAGAGAGAGAGAGAGAGAGAGAGAGAGAGAGAGAGAGAGAGAGAGAGAGAGAGAAAGAGTGAGGGAGAAATAAAGAGAATCAAGAAAAAGTAGGAGGAGGAGGAGGAAGAAAAAAACAAAAACAAAAAAAACAAAAAAAAAACTGAAAACAAGGAAAAAGAAAGAGAAAGAAAATTGAATTAGTATGTACATGACAAGTTGCACAGGAAGAAGAGAGACGAAGAATGAACAAGTGATGTCCGAACGAATGAAAGATGAAAGGACATGAAGAGAATTAAAGAAAGATGAGAGACGCAAAAAGAGAAGGCAGATGGTCAGTGAATGTGGGAAGGAGAAGGAAGAGGAAAACAAGGCGAAAAGAAAGAGGGAGAGCAAGAAAAGAAAAAGAAAAAGGAGAAAAAAAAGAGGTTACCAGAGACAGAGAAAAAAAGTGCAAAGAAAGCAGATGATAAGAGAATCCCTAAAAGGGCAAAGGAATAAAAAGAGAAGGAGGAAGAAGACGAAGAAGAAGAAGAAGAAAGAAGAAGAAGACGAAGAAAGAAGAAAGAAAGAAGAAAAAAAGAAGAAAGAAAAAAAGAAAAAAAGAAAAAATCGGAGGAAAATCAGAATGACCGTAAATGGCAAGAGCAGCGGCAGTGGGTGGATAGACGAAGGTAAAAGGAGGATAGAGGAAAGGAGGGGAGGAGAACAACGAGGGATCGGGAGGGGAAGGGGGAGGGGAGGGGAAGGGAGGGGAAGGGAGAGGAGGGGAGGGGAGGGGAGAGGAGGGGAGGGGAGAGGAGGGGAGAGGAGGGGAGGGGAGAGGGGGGAAGGGAGAGGAGAGGAGGGGAAGGGGGAGGAGGGGAGGGGAGAGGGGGGAAGGGGGAAGGGGGAAGGGAGAGGAGGGGAGGGGGGGGGGATCGGGAGGGGAAGGAGGAGGAGGAGGAGGAGGAGGAGGAGGAGGAGGAGGAGGAGGAGAAGGGGGTGAGGGGGAGGCGGGGTAGGCTCGTAGGACAGAGGCGCCCTTGTGGCCGAAGGATCGCCTCTTCACACACGCACACGGCCCTATGCACGTACACTCCGGCTGCCACTTAAGCAAGCAGTCACAAGCACCAGGCAAGTTGAGATGAGGACCTCCTCCTCCTCCTCCTCCTCCTCCTCCTCCTCCTCCTCCTCCTCCTCCTCCTCCCTCCTCCTCCTCCTCCTCCTCCTCCTCCTCCTCCTCCGCAGAGCCAATCCGTCTCCCCAAGGCTGTGCCCCTGGACTCGCCCCTGGGGTATGGGTGGGAAGAGGGGAAGGACGGGCGGACGTCTTTCGAAATAAGAAGGAAGAGAGAGATAATGAAGGAAGACAGAAAAGAGGCAGAGAGAGAGAGAGAGAGAGAGAGAGAGAGAGAGAGAGAGAGAGAGAGAGAGAGAGAGAGAGAGAGAGAGAGAGAGAGAGAGAGAAGAGAGAGAGCGAGAGAGAGAGAGAGAGAGAGAGAGAGAGAGAGAGAGAGAGAGAGAGAGAGGAGAGAGAGAGAGAGAGAGAGAGCGAGAGAGCGAGAGAGCGAGAGCGAGAGAGAGAGAGAGAGAGAGAGAGAGAGAGAGAGAGAGAGAGAGAGAGAGAGAGAGAGAGAGAGAGAGAGAGAGAGAGAGGGAGAGAGAGAGAGAGAGAGAGAGAGAGAGAGAGAGAGAGAGAGAGAGAGAAAGAGAGAGAGAGAGAAAGAGAGAGAGAGAGAAAGAGAGAGAGAGAGAGAGAAAGAGAGAACCTTCGAAACAGCGCCTTCCGAAAGACGCCAAATCCGGGCCCAGCGTGATGGACGTCCACTCCAACTCCCGCCTCCCCCCCCCTCCCCCCCAACACGCCCAAATCGCGCCCATTACCACAGCTCGCGCGCCCATTATCACAGCCCGCGCCTAGTAACAACCTCCCCGGCCTCCCGGTAACGAGAAAGCAACCGAAATTACCGACAAGACACGCTCTCGTCTCCCGACCCTCCACCACAGCCGCCCGGACCCTATCGGAACGGAGGCTACGTCGGCCGCCTGTCTCATCTCATCTCCCAGAAGGCGATGAAGCAGAGACCAAAAAGTAATCATCAGAAGGATAATACGCATCAGCGTAATTATCGGAAGGATGATACGCAAACTACATAACGGCAAGCAGCTACCTCTTCATATGTATATATATATATATATATATATATATATATATATATATATATATATATATATTTTTTTTTTTTTTTTTTTTTTCACTCTATTTGCAGATCCAGATGGGTCGGATATATAATAAGGGGAGAGCGAGAGGGAAAGGGAAGGAGGGATGGTGGAAAGGAAGGAACGAGAAATGGGGAGGGAAGGAGAGAGTGATGGGAGGGAGAGGAAGAGGGAGGGAGGGAGGGAGGGAGGGAGGGAGGGAGGGAGGGAGGGAGAGGGGAGAAGGAAGAGGGAGGGAGAGGAAGAGGGAGGGAGGGAGGGAGGGAGGGAGAGAGGAGGAGGGAGAGGGAGGAGGGATGGAGGGAGAGGGAGGAGGGAGGGAGGGAGGGAGGGAGGAGAGGGAGGGAGAGAGGGAGAGAGAGAGAAAAAGAGGAGAGAGAAAAGAGAGAGAAAGAGAGAGAGAGGAGAGGGAGAGAGAGAGAGAGGGAGAGAGAGAGAGAGAGAGAGAGAGAAGAAGAGAGAGAGAGAGAAAGAGAGAAAAGAGAGAGAGAGAGAGAGAGAGAGAGAGAGAGAGAGAGAGAGAGAGAGACGAGAGAGAGAGAGAGAGAGAGAGAGAGAGAGAGAGAGAGAGAGAAAGAGAGAGAGAGCCATGACCGCCTGTCCACCTTGTCTGGCCCAGTAATTCCACCCGAGAATCGCAAGGCGCCCACGAGCATCCAAACGCCCACCTTCGCTCGAGGGCACAAGGCGTCCATTCAGCACTGGCACCACATCGCAGCAGCATCTCACCAGATCAATTTTGACACCTTGTTTTGAATGATAAACGTGACCTTGCGGCCTCCTCCCACCTTTCCCTCTTAATTACAGAATGTTTCTCTCTCTCTCTCTCTCTCTCTCTCTCTCTCTCTCTCTCTCTCTCTCTCTCTCTCTCTCTCTCTCTCTCTCTCTCTCTCTCTCTCTCTTACTCTCTCTCTCACTCACTCACTCACTCACTCACTCACTGACTTACTCACTTACTTACTCACTCTGTCACTCACTCACACTTACTTATTCACTCTTTTTTCACTCTCGCTCTCACTCTTCCCCTCTCTCATTACGTGTGTTTTCTTGACCTCTAGTGACCTAACAGAATCATGCGACCCATCCCCCGATAACTTTATCACTCCAAACACCGAATTCTTAAAAAAAAAAAAAAAAAAAAAAAGAAACGAGTGATCACCTCCATAAAGGAATGTTATGTGATGTGATATCCAGTGAAAGTGACGAACAGCAAAGAATTCCTACCGTATAAACAACACCGGATAACCTGTGTGAATGATAGGTGGGGCTCAGTGACCCAACAGTTCAGACCCTTTAATATAGACACAGACACAGACACACACACACACACACACACACACACACACACAGAGAGAAGAGAGAGAGAGAGAGAGAGAGAGAGAGAGGAGAGAGAGAGAGAGAGAGAGAGAGAGAGAGAGAGAGAGAGAGAGAGAGAGAGAGAGAGAGAGAAAGAAAGAAGAAGAGAGAAGAGAGAGAGAGAGAGAGAGAGAGAGAGAGAGAGAGAGAGAGAGAGAGAGAGAGAGAGAGAGAGAGAGAGAGAGAGAATGAATCTAATGTATTCACAGAAGCAGACATTTAATCGTGTCACACCCACACATGAAACACGTGTGAACACAAGGAAAATCACCGTCATCAACGTCTTTATAAAACTTACTACCGCCTGGTCATCCACACCTTCACAAAAGAGGTATGTGAAGCAACAGACCGAGGGGAAGTCTCAGTTCTTGGAAATGGACCCTTTATCAGAAGAGCAAAGGCGACCCTGAATTGAAGCCCTCTTGACGAAAATCTTCCCCGTGGTTTAGAACGAAGAAAGTCTGATTTTACTGACATCTATCAGAGCAACGAGAAAACCTGGGAAAGTTCTTGTTGTTGAAAGGACACTCAAACAAGCTTACGGTATTTGATGTTTTCGGGGAAATTAAAAGGAACGGTATTATAGCTCACAAAGTAACATTTTACATACTAAAAGAATTAATATCGAAGGCAGAAGGACATACGAACTCATAACATACGAGGGAAGAGCTTTTACCAAAACTGTTCAAAGTGTGGCACCCTTCGCTCGCGCCATATTAAAATTACTCCCGTTACTTTGCTCAAACTGCTCAATATGGAAAGAAGAGTGACCACTCGCAACATTGCTGATAATGAAATGGCAGCCATGCAAACCCAATTACAAAATTCCTCAGAGCAATAACACAACCTGGAAATGCAATATCTGTCATCCTGCGCCAAAAACATTTTTCAGAAAAAAAAACTTTCTTCTTTCTTTCTCGCCTTGATAGCAATGAAAAACTACAACTTAAGACTAATGATCTGGCTCTACATCTGCCCCATGGAAGATGCGCCCTCCCCACCTTTAGTGCCCATTCCAGCACGAGCCCCAGTGCCACTTTTCATCTTCAGATCCAGTGCCTACTTCAGTACCTACAACAGCGCCAGTGTCAGCATCAACTTTCACAATCATCTCCACCATCTATGGCCAGGGAATCTGATAGACCTCGCTGCTGATGATGACAATGCAGATGGCGGCCATGATGCAGCAGAGAATTAATCAACGAATACAATACCAGGGAAGGATAACTGTACTTCTTGTGGGGGAGGGGGGGACGTTTGCAATTATAAGTAGACAAGTAGGAGCTCAAAGTGCAGAACTGGAACTCACTCCCTTACTCACTTACTCACTCACTCACTCACTCACTCACTCACTCACTCACTCACTCACTCACTCACTCTCTCTCACTCCCTATGTTTACTGATGAATAATAACAATGACGATGTCGATAACAACGACGACGATATTTACATCACTGATACAGGCCCCCAACCCACAGCAAGAACAATAACAGCATCAGCAACAATCACACAACCACCAACAGCACTAATAATAATAATAATAATAATAATAATAATAATAATAATAATAATAATAACAATAATAATAATAATAACAATAATAATAATAACAATAACAATAATAATAACAATAAAAATAATAACAATAATAATAATAATAATAATAATAATAAAAAAACACCGCCTCCCCCCTGCCCACCTCCCCCCGCCCCAATCACAAGCCAGCACGATCCACAACCCTCCTCTTCGCTCCAATTGGCTTCGGATTCGGCAATTCTCGCCCTAACGCCGCCGCCGCCGTCGCCGCCGCCGTCAGCGCCATCCGCATGTTTCGAGGCTGACGCAACGGATCCTTTTTCTCGCCAGTCCCATCGTCGTGTGTGTGCGTGTGCGTGGGCGTGTGCGTGTGCGTGTGCGTGGGCGTGGGCGTGTGCGTGTGCGTGTGCGTGTGCGTGTGCGTGTGCGTGTGCGTGTGCGTGTGTGCTGTGTATGTACGTGCGTGTCTGTTCTGTCTGTCAGTGTATTTTTTTGTCTTTCTCATCTCTGTCTTTCTGTGTCCTTGTGTCTTTCTCATCTCTGTCTTTCTGTGTCCTTGTGTCTTTCTCATCTCTGTCTGTGTCTTTCTTATTTCTGTCTTTCTGCGTCCGCGTGCCTTGCTTATCTGCTTCTGCCTGTGTCCTTCTGTATTTCTCATCTCTCTCTCTGTTCTGTCTGTCTGTCCTGTCTGTGATTCTGGCTCGGGCTCTTAAGACTCTCCCCGTCGTTTTTGTATGCAACAAACGAGCCTATAAATGAATCTTTTCTACTGTTCACAAATAAAATAAATATTATAATGGATACGTAGGTGAATAAACAAATAGAAAACAAAGAGAAAAGAAAAAACTAAACAAAAACAAAGAAAAGAAAAAACTAAACAAAAACAAAGAAAAGAAAAAACTAAACAAAAACAAAGAAAAGAAAAACTAAACAAAAACAAAGAAAAGAAAAAAACTAAACAAAAACAAAGAAAAGAATAACTAAACATAATCAAAGAAAAGAAGAGAGAAGAGGAGAAAAGAAAAGAAAAGAAAAGAAGAAAATAAATTAAAAGAAAAGAAAAAAAAGAATAGAATAGAAAAGAAATTAAAAGAAATGAAAATTTTGTGGAACATTGGCTGCCTGAAAATACTGCAGATTCTGTCATTTTCCACTTGTAAAGATTAGCTATTCTTTCAGCATTTCTTGATCTTAGTCTGATGTAATTCCCAATCTCCTTTCTCTAAGTTTGATTTCGTTTATACTTTTTTCATTTTATTTTATTTTTAATCAATTTCTCACCACTTACCCAGTATATTGTGTTCCGACTGATAATTATTTTTTTAATCAATATCACAACATTACAAGATACATATTTCTTAATATGTTTGCTTCGAGGCTGTTTTCCCTCCCTCCCTTCCTCCCTCCCTCCCCCCCCCCATCCCTCCCTCCCTCCCTCCCTCCCTCCCTCCCTCCCTCCCTCCCTCCCTCCCTTCCCTCCCCTTCCTTCCTTCCCTTCCCTCCCTCCCTCCTCCCTCCCTCCCTCCCTCCCTCCCTCCCTCCCTCCCTCCCTCCCTCCCTCCCTCCCTCCCTCCCTCTCTCCCCTTCCCTCCCCTACCTTCTTTCTATCCCTTCTGAGCGACAATTTACCTTCGTGCCCCCTGAGAGAAAAAAACCACAGACGAAAGGGCGACGTCACAGCCCCGTGGAATGATTCCCAACGCTTTTATTGGGGAATCATCGACGAAAGAATGTCTTCGCTTGAATCCCCGTCTCCTTTCGTATCTCGGACGCGGTGCTGGTGGGAGAATTTCGTTCGCCTATATTTACTTTCTTGTACGGATTTAGCTCCTCGAATTTCGGTGGAATCTGGCTTCGGAGGACTAAAAGCGTGCTTGCAAAAGACTTGCATTTCTGCTTTCACCGGCACCAGCCCGATTCTGGGGATGCGAAGGCTGAGAAATCGGGAGAGTAAACATTAAAGACAGTTGGCGCCACTGTAGGTCTTTCAAATTTCGTCTATATTATCCTATCTTGATCAGCCAACCTCACCCAACATTATCCACTCTAACCTCACCCCACCCCAACCAAATTCAACCACACGACCACAACCACAACCACAACCAAAATCCTACCCCCCCTCCCCCCCCTCCCCCCACGCCCCCCGCCCCGCCCCGCCCCGCAGCCGAGCGAGCGGCCAGCATGCACGGCCCGAGTCATATACCTCACGGAGGCTCCTCGACCAGCATCTTGCATCATCCCTCCATAAGCTAATAATCGATTTCTTTGTTACTAGCTGCCAACGCCGCTGCTGCCACCAATAGGCTACTGCCGCCACCGCCGCCATGCATGACATCATCTGGGCCTTATGAATCTTTTGCTACTCATTGGATGACAAAGACGAGTACGATAGCTTAGCTTTCACAATTTTTTAGAACTTTCTTTCTCACCCTTCTTTGCATTCCTCTCCTTCGTTCTTTCCTGTAATCTAGACCTAATCTCCTTCCTTCTTCACATCCTTTCATCTCAATCAAAGTCTTCCTCTCCTCCTCTTCTCTCCTTCTTCCTCCTCATCCACCTACTCCCTCGCCTCCTTCGTCCGTCTTCATTTCCCCCATCTTTTATCTCCCTTCTCCTCCGCCCTAATTACATCCCCAACGCCTTCGTCTATATGCAGGCATTTCTTCTTCTTAATACCCTTCTTCACCTTCTACTTTCTCTTCTCCCCCCTCTTCCAGCCATCTTCCTCCATTTCTTTCGCTGTTCCACGTCCTCATTCTTCTCCTTCTCCTTCCTTCTTCCTTCTTCCTTCTTCCTTCTTCCTTCTTCCTTCTTCCTTCTTCCTTCTTCCTTCTTCCTTCTTCCTTCTTCCTTCTTCCTTCTTCCTTTTCCTTCTTCCTTCTTCCTTTTCCTTTTCCTTTTCCTTTTCCTTCTTCTTCTTCTTCTTCTTCTTCTTCTTCTTCTTCTTCTTCTTCTTCCTCCTCCTCCTCCTCCTCCCTCGATATGGGCTTTGGGACTATTAACAATCGGTGTTTGTCTCCTTCCCGCTATTACTCCCCCCCCCCCACCCCCTCTCCTTCGACTCCTTGCCTCATCTGAACACTGCTTATCCTAGGCGCCGGCGGAGGGGGGAGGAAGGGGGGGGGGGGATTAACGCTAACATTTATCCAGAGTCAAATTAATTAAGTCCCATCGTTTCCGCGCGGGTACACGTTCGAGGAGGAAAGGAGAGGAAAAGGAGGGGGTGGGGGAGAAAGCGAAGATGGAAGTAGAGAGAAGGGGGGAGGATGGAAGCGAGGAGAGGAGAGGAGAGGAGAGGAGAGGAGAGGAGAGGAGAGGAGAGGAGAAGAGAGGAGAGGATTGGAGAAGAGAGTAGTGGAAGGGAAAGAAGAGGCAGTAGGAGAAAGTGATTGACAAGGATAATGAGCGGGAAGGATGAAGGGAGAAAGGAAGGAGAAAGAGAAGACAAAATGGAAAGAACTGCGAGCGAAACTGGACATGTCGATGGAGAAGTATGGGGACGAAAAGAGAGGGACAGAAAGAAAAAAGGGAGAAAAAGAAAAGGGAAGGGAAGAGGAGGGAGGGAGGGAGGGAGGGAGGGAGGGAGGGAGGGAGGGAGGGAGGGAGAGGGAGAGGGAGAGGGAGAGGGAGAGGGAGAGGGAGAGGGAGAGGGAAAGGGAGAGGGAGAGGGAGAGAGAGGGAGAGAGGAGAGAGAGAGAGAGACAGAGAAAGGAAAGAGAGAAAGAATCGTTGCACAGGAAGCACAGCATTCGAATTCGTCTCGACCTGCCTTCGCTCCTCTTCCTGTCTCCCTCTCCTCCACCTCGTCCTCGTACCCTTCTGTTCCCGCTTCTTCTTATCTTGCTCTCGCCTGATGGGCTTCAATTAGCGACCAGGATTGTTATGTAACCGTCCTACGTAACGTTCAGGAGGCTACGAACCAGCTGACCGGTTAAGCAGCACTGATGACCACCTGACTGAGGCCGGTTTGCCACTCGCCAAGCAACCACAAAAGAGGAAAAGGTCGGAGGAGGGATGCAAAGGAAAGGAAGGAAGAAGAGAGAAGATTTTAAAAAAAGGAAGGGTTGGGGAAGAGAGAGAGAGAGAAATTCGGGGAGAAGAACGAGGAAGGGAGAAAGAAAAAGAACGAGAGAGAGAGGCAGACAGAGAGTGACAACGTCTGATAGAACGAGAGTAAGAGAGCGAGAGACAAAGACAGAGTAAGAAAGAGCATAAAACAGGAAAGACACAAGAAGAGAGTAAAAAAAGAAGAAGAGAAAGAGGTGAAGGCGTGAAACCCGACGGAGTTCACTCAACCCTCCGAAGGCGAGTGACGCACGGCCCCCGAAAGCCTCCCTCTGGCGCCGAAGTGACTCTCCTTCCGCCGGAGGGAAAAGGAGTCCGCTCTGGGATCAAGACGGATGTCAAACCTCCCTGGAAGACCAGAAGGGATGACACGCACACAATAACGGATAAATGAGAGGAAAGACACGAACCGGAGAGTGAAATGCAGGGAAAGTCAAGAAAAATGGAGAGAGAAGGAAGGAAAGAGGAGGAGGCGGAGGGGGGGGGGGGGATTCACATTAAATGAACCAAGAGTAAAAAGGGGAAGAAAGAGTCTAAAAAAAAAGAGCAACGAGCAAAGGATGCCGCCCGAGACGATCCACGAGCAGAGGCCAAGCAGCAGCACCTCCATTATTATAATACGAGCGCCAGTCACGTACGACCACAATGAGATCAATTTGACACTCCTCCCCTCCCCCCCTTCCCTGCCCCCTGCCCACCCTCCCCCTTCAGAACAAACTCCTGACTCACGGGCATCCTCCTAATCCTTCCTCCTCCTCCTCTTCTTCTTCTTCTTCTTCTTCTTCTTCTTCTTCTTCTTCTTCTTCTTCTTCTTCTTCTTCTTCTTCTTCTTCTTCTTCTTCTTCTTCTTCTTCCTCCTTCTCCTCCTCCTTGACCTCCACCTCCACATCCTCCTCTTCTACCTCCACCTCCACCTCCACCCCCGCCTCCTCCTCCTCCAGCTCAAGCTCCAGCTCCTCCTCCTCCTGTTTCCTCG
>NC_061821.1:3502228-3519728 GCF_019202785.1 Penaeus chinensis | reverse complement strand
CTAATCCACCTCCCAATCCACCTCCTAATCCTCCACCTCGGCAATCCGCAAGGTAGAGTAATATATCCCCACTTTTCAAAGGACTGCCAGGGAAGGATGAGGAATCAGCCACAAGGGCGCCTCTCTCTAGTCTCCCTTCTCATCCCCCCCTTTTTTCTGTCTATCTGCCTGTCACTGTCTACTCACACATTAAACATACATAAATACATACATACATACACACCCACACACATAGCTGATCGCGTCTGTTTTCTTCAACTTTCTTTATCTTTATCTTTCTTTGTCTCCCTTCGTCTTCCTTCCTTCCTGCCTCCCGACATCTTGCTACCCTTTATTGCCGATGCCAGGAATGGAATAAGGCAACTAATACTCTATAACATAAAGAATTACAATATACATGGATACACACAGGACGACACGACAATACGAATAAAGTGTGTGTGCGTGTGTGTGTGCGTGTGTGTGTGCGTGCGTATGTGCGTGCGTGTGTGTGCGTGTGTGCATGCGTGTGTGCATGTGTGTGTGTGTGTGTGCATGTGCGTATGTGTGCGCGTATGTGTGTGCGTGTGTGATTATGCATATGTATGTGTGGATGCATGTATGCATGGATCTATATATAGGTATAGCTATAAGTGTACATCCATGCACGTTTAAGTTACTTAAACACCACCGCCGTAGACCTGCTCGCAAACTGAACGAACCTACTCTAACCACAGCATCCCACACTCTCATCCCACACTCTCCCGCAAACCCCATCCCCAGGTTATGCACAAATCGACAACCGGCGAACGGGGTTGTGCCATCACCACCAACCCCAACCAGAAAACCGCCATTAAGGTACCACAGCGCCACGTTATTATTGTTTTTCTCAGATCTGCCAGCCACGTCATTTCGTAAGATATCACTTTAGTCATACTTGTTTTTATTTATTTATCTTTTTTTTTTTTTCTTCTCAGGTTCGTTTGTCCTTCCTACATATTTTTATTTATTTATCTTTTTTTTTTTTCTTCTTCTCAGGTTTGTTAGTCCTTCCTACATTTTTTTATTTATTAATCTTTTTTTTTTTCTTCTCAGGTCTGTTAATCCGTCCTACATTTTTTTTTTTTTCATTTATGTACCTTTTTTTTTGTCTTCTCAGATCTGTCAGCCACGTCATTTCGTAAGGTGTCCCCTTTTTAAGTCCGTCCCTCATGTAACTAATTATTCATATATCCATTATTTTTTTTCTTCTCAGATTTGACAGCCACGTCATATCATAAAATATCCCTTTACTCCGTGCCACATATTTTTATAATTTCTTTTCTCTAATTAACCTTTTTTTTCCCCTCGCATTTGCCAGCCGCGTCATTTCATTGCGATATCCGTTTCCGTGTCCGTGACCGACATGCCCGCCACAATGTAAACTTATAAACTCTACCCCGTAAAGACTTTACTTGGAATCTCCTCGACCACGTGCTGTTTGGTTCGCCAGCTTTTGAGTGCACTCGAAACAAGCGTCGAACTAAGGGACAATCGTACCTAATACCCAATGTGCGCAAATGTGTGTATATTTTCAACCCAACGCGTGTTTGGCTGCGATTCAGGCGGCTTAGAATCTTGAACTCTTAAATGTATAACTCTTAAGCTACTCTATTTCCCTTTACACAAATCGGATTTACAAGACAAGTGTTTACAAATGCAAAACAAGGAACGTGACGGATGAAATAAATACAAAAAAAAAGTGTATCGAAGGGTGTTCTTGAAAACCCTCTTTGCATATTCACGCAAGAGAATTTGTCGCTAGAAGGTTTGCTGAATTACAATCCCAAGCTTCGTTGAATCTTCGGTTTACGACACGGATATTCTGGGGAATCGCCGATCTCTGACGCTGTTGGAGTTTCATAGTTTCGTAGTAGACAAGGAGCGATGAAATACCAGAGAATTCTAAGCCGTTTTAATTTGCAAGTATCATAACCATACAGCCGAATATACACATACATAGATACAAATACACACACACACACACACACACACACACACACACACACACACACACACACACACACACACACACACACACACACACACACACACACACCTGTCAAAACATTTCGCTTATACTAGCGGCTAATGAAGCTACATCTGTCCTTCATTAGGGGAGGGGGAGAGGGAGAGGGAGAAGGAGAGGGAGAGAGTAGAGTAGAGTAGAGTAGAGAAGACGAGAGAAGAGAAAAGAAAAAAAGGGAAGAGAAGAGAAAAAAAAAAAAAAAAAAGAGAGAACAACAGAAAAAGAGCGTTCGTTCTTAAGCTATAACCGAATATTTAGTCCCAATCCGATCGACTGCCGGATCCATGCCAAGCCCCTTGTTCCTCTTCCGGTTCCCTTTGCTCCCTCACCCGTTTATTGATACCGGAACACGTATTAAAAAAATAATAATAATAAAAAAAAATAAGAGCATCTTGAGATATTCGAAGGACTACCGAATTTTAACTTATTTTTCTGAATTATGGAAGAATGTTTTTTGGGAAGTTTTCGGACTTCTAAATTTTTTCTTGGGAAGAAAATGGTCCAAGCCCGTCGAGAGAAAGTTTTTATCCCCCTCCTCGACAGACAGACAGACAGACAGACAGACAGACAGAGACAGAGACAGAGAGAGAGAGAGAGAGAGAGAGAGAGAGAGAGAGAGAGAGAGAGAGAGAGAAAGAGAATAGATGCACAGATTTGTTATATTTGGAGAAATTCGAAATCAAAAGATTAAAACGGCACCACCCCGTCTTAACAAACCTTTGAATGCATTTCTCTCCTAAGCCTATTTTTCAACGCAATTCTTAATAAATCGGGAACTTATAACACCAAGGTCATTATCAACTCAGGAAAGGATATACAATCGACCATTTCCAAGGATTTCCGCGACCATTCGTTTAGTATTTTGTTTAGCCTTTTTGTATAATCCTTCCGCATTTTTTTTTTTTTTTGCGTTTGTTTTATTTTGTTTTTTTTCGTCTGCTTTGTTTTGTTTTGATCCCTTTTCTTTGTTTTCCACTTTTCCCCGTTTCCTTTCCTTCTACACCATTCGTTCTAGTTTCCTTTGCTTTCCTATCTTTGACGCTTAATCTGCGCCGTTCTTTTCTCTCCTTCAAATAAACTCCTATAACCCATCATTTTATGGAATACAGAATGAAGAAAGAAAGAAAGAAAGAAAGAACAAACGAAAGAAAGAATGAATGAAAGAAAGAAAGAAAGAAAGAACAAACGAAAGAAGGAATGAAAGAAAGAAAGAAAGAAAGGAAGAAAGAAAGAACAAACGAAAGAAGGAATGAAAGAAAGAAAGGAAGAAAGGAAAGAAAGAACGAAAGAAAGGAAGAAAGAAATAACGAACGAAAGAATGAAAGAAAGGACGAAAAAAGAATGGAAGCAAAGAAAACTAAGCAGCTCCCCCCTCCCCCCCCTGTGAGAAAGACATTATGCCTTCAATACCAGTCACACAGCCTCTCTGGCCTTGATACAGCGTCCGTAATACAGCATAGTAAGTCCCTCGTGAAGACCTTATTGACTTCCAGGTTCCAAGGTCAATCGCCGATCGATTAACAGACCTTAGTCAGTTCCAGGTCGCAAAGAAGGAAAAAAAAAGAAGCAAACAAAGAAAAAAAAAGAAAAGAAAAAAGAAAATGCAGTAGAAAAGAAAAGAAAATGAAAAAGAAAAAAAGTGACTTCCAGGTCTCAGGCAAGGAAAGGGAAAAAAAAAAAAAAAAATATATATATATATATATATATATATATGAAATTAAAAGAAAATGCAGTAGAAAAGAAAAGAAAATGAAAAAGAAATAAAAATAACTTCCAGGTGTCAGGTAAATCGCCACAGCAGCCCACATAAAAAAAAATTACTTCCAGGTCCCAAGTCAACCACCATAACCGAAAAAAAATATGTATACTGACCGATCTAGATCCCAAGGTAAAAACACAGTGATGAATTCAAGACACCCGCTTTTTTTTTTAAAGATTAAGCGGAGTGCCAACTGGCCAGTACTCCCACTATCGATGCGAGCCTGGCACTCCCCAAGGTGATGCCCCGCGCCCCGGGATATTCAATACGCACTCTGAATAAGAGTTTTCTGGCGCAGACTGACCCTCGACGACACGAGAGGGAGAGGGAGAGGTAGAGGTAGAGGGAGGGGGAGGGGGAGAGGGAGGGGGAGAGGGAGAGGTAGAGGGAGAGGGAGAGGGAGAGGGAGGGGGAGAGAGTAGAGTAGAGTAGAGTAGAGAAGAGAAGAGAAGAGGAGAGAAGAGAAAAGAAAAAAAGGGAAGAGAAGAGAAGAAAAAAAAAAGAGAACAACAAAAAAGAGCAAGCAAAAAAGAAAGAAAGACAGAGAGACCAACAAGAGAGCATCGCAAAAAAAGAGACAGGAGACAGGAGACAAAAGAAAAAGAAATACACAGACGCAAGCAGTCCTCTCCGAGAAGCACAGGAGCGCCCATGTCCCGCAGATTAATTAATGATGGACAAGCCTGACCAGCTACAAGGAGGGTGCAGCGGCCGGCCAGAGAAAACAAATGGGAGTTGCAACGAGCGGTTGAACACTGCAAGGAGAGGGAAGACGGATGGTGATGGAAGGAATGAGGAAAATCAGGAAGAAAAGTAAGAGAAACAAAAAAGAAAGAAAGAACAAAGAAAAGAGAGATGAGATGAAAGGAAAATTTAACAAGAGAAAGAAAGTGAGAGACCGAGGGAGAGAGATACCAAGGGGGGGAGGAAGAGAGGGGGAGAGAGGGAGGTGGGGGGAAAGAAAGAGAGAGAGAGAGAGAGAGAGAGAGAGAGAGAGAGAGAGAGAGAGAGAGAGAGAGAGAGAGAGAGAGAGAGAGAGAGAGAGAAAGAGAGGGAGAGAGAGAGAGAGAGAGAGAGAGAGAGAGAGAGAGAGAGAGAGAGAGAGAGAGAGAGAGAGAGAGAGAGAGAGAGAGAGAGAGAGAGAGAGAGAGAGAGAGAGACAGAGAAAGACAGAGACAGAGAAAGACAGAGACAGAGAAAGACAGAGACAGAGAAAGACAGAGACAGAGAAAGACAGAGACAGAGAATGACAGAGACAAAGACAGAGAAAGAGATAGACAGAGATAGACAGAGACAGAGAAAGACAGAGACAGAAACATAACGACAGAACCAGACAGACGAACCCAAACACGCCCACAGACAGACCGCCAAGCAACGCGAGGCGCAGAGAAAGAGAAAAGAGCCGCGAGGGACGGCCGAGCGGTGTTGACGCAGCCAGCGCCCCTGATAACAGAGGCGCAGAGACGAGCGGTGTAGGGTTGACCGCTTCCGGTGCCCGGGCTGAGCGCCGCCCTTGTTCCTCTCCCGCCGGGGCCACTTCTTCCCCTCCGCCTCCTTCCTCCCTCGCTCTGTCTCTTTCTTTCTTGGTTTCTCCCGCCTCCTTCTTTCCCCTTTCTCGCTCTTTCTTTGTTTCTCTCGTCTCCTTCCTCCCTCGTTCTGTCTCTTTCTTTCTTGGTTTCTCTCGCCTCCTTCTACCCCCTTTCTCGTTCTTTCTTTGTATCTCTAGTCTCCTTCCTCCCTCTTTCTGTCTCTTTCTTTCTTTGTTTCTCTCGCCTCCTTCTACCCCCTTTCTCGCTCTTTCTTGGTTTCTCTCGTCTCCTTCCTCCCTCTTTCTGTCTCTTTCTTTATTTGTTTCTCTAGCCTCCTTCTTCCCCCTTTCTCGCTCTTTCTTTGTATCTCTCGCCTCCTTCTACCCTCTTTCTGTCTCTTTCTTTCTCTGTTTCTCTCGCCTCCTTCTTCCCCCTTTCTCGCTCTTTCTTTGTATCTCTAGTCTCCTTCCTCCCTCTTTCTGTTTCTTTCTTTGTTTCTCTCGCCTTCTTCCTCCCTCTTTTTGTCTCTTCTTTCTTTGTTTATCTCGCCTCCTTCCTCCCTCGTTCTGTCTTTGTCTTTCTTTGTTTCTCTCGCCTCCTTCTTCCCTCTCCCTGTTTTTTTTATTTCTCTTCCTTCCTCCCTCTTTTTGTCTTTTTCTTTATTTCTCTCGCCTCTTTCTTCCCTCTTTCTCTCTATCTTTCTTTGTTATTCTCGTCTCATTTCTCCACCTTTCTGTCTCTTTCTTTATTTATTTCTATCGCCTCCTTCTTCCCTCTTTCTCTCTCTCTCTCTTTATTTGTTTCTCTCGCCTCCTTCCTCCCTCTTTCTGTCTCTTGTTTTCTATATTTCTCTTCCTTCCTCCCTCTTTCTGTCTCTTTCTTTCTACATTTCTCTTCCTTCCTCCCTCTTTCTGTCTTTTTCCTTATTTCTCTCGCCTCCTTCTTCCCTCTTTCTCTCCCTCTTTCTTTGTTTCTCTCGCCTCCTTCCTCCCTCTTTCTGTCTCATTCTTTCTTTGTTTCTCTCGTCTCCTTCCTCCCTCTTTCTGTCTCATTCTTTCTTTGTTTCTCTCGTCTCCTCTCTCGTCTCTTTATTTCTTTATTCCCCTCCCTCGCCTCCTTCCTCCCTCTTTCTGTCTCTATATATCTTTATTTCTCTAGCCTCCTTTCCTCTTTCTTTCTTATTTTTCTTCCTTCTGTATTTTTCTTTATTTCTCTCGCCTCCTTTTTTCCTCATTTTCTTTCTTTCTTTCTTTCTCTCATCCCTATATCTATTTTTTTTCTGTTATATTCTTCCTTCTTTATTCCTCTTCCCTATTCAAAATCTTTGTTTCTCTCATATCCCTCTTTCTTTGTTTCTTTTTACCACATCCCTCATTGATTCTGTCTCCCGTTTCCCATTTTCCTTCTTCCTCTCAAATTTATCTTTTTCTTTCTTTCAAACTCAAATTTAACCTTTTCTTATACCCCTATCGCAAACCTCTTTCTATCTTCCTCCTATTACACCTCTCTCTCTCTCTCTCTCTCTCTCTCTCTCTCTCTCTCTCTCTCTCTCTCTCTCTCTCTCTCTCTCTCTCTCTCTCTCTCTCTCTCTCTCTCTCTCTCTCTCTCTCTCTCTCTCTCTCTCTCTCCTCTCTCTCTCTCTCTCTCCCTCTCTCTCTCTCTCTCCCTCTCTCCCTCTCTCTCCTCTCTCTCTCTCTCTCTCTCTCTCTCTCTCTCTCTCTCTCTCTCTCTCTCTCTCTCTCTCTCTCTCTCTCTCTCTCTCTCTCCTCTCTCTCCTCTCTCTCTCTCTCTCCCTCTCTCCCTCTCTCTCTCTCTCCCTCTCTCCCTCTCTCCCTCTCTCCCCTCTCTCCCTCTCTCCCTCTCTCCTCCTCTCTCTCCCTCTCCCTCCCTCCCTCTCTCCCCTCCCTCCCTCCCTCTCTCCCTCCCTCCCTCCCTCTCTCCCTCCCTCTCTCCCTCCCTCTCCCTCTCCCTCTCCCTCTCCCTCTCCCTCTCCCTCTCCCTCTCCCCCTCCCTCTCTTTCTCTCTCCAATTCTTTATATTTTCCCAACGACAGACCAATTTCAATGTGAATTAAACTGGTTCAGCTAAGAAAATTATAGTAAATTATCATCATTATTATTAGTAGTAGTATCATTATTATGATGATGATGATAATGATTATCATCATCATTATCATTATTACCAATAGCATTATCGTTATCATTATCATTAATGCTACTATTACCAATATCATTATCATTATCATTATTATCACTATTATCATTATTATTGTTATTATTATTGTTATTATTATTGTTGTTGTTATTATTATTGTTATTATCACTACTATAGTATTACTATTATTACTATCATTATTATCATTATTATTGTTATTATTATTATTATCATTATTATTATTATTAAGTTATAGTAATATTCAATGTAACCTGCCAGGGACTGACACTTCATTTATTCATTTATCTTTTGAACAAGAAGGGACAAAAACCGCCATAGGCTTACCTAACGAATCGAACGAAAAGAATGCGACTCGCTCAGCTCATTAATTAACCGACGCCCTATAAATAGATCGAAGCGTCAACCCCACACGTCAGCGGGCGAGGGAGGGGCGCGGTTGGACCCTGCAGCCGCCCGCCCCGAATAAAAAAAAGCCGATGGGACCTCAGCCTAATTTCCCCTACGCCTACGCCCACGCCTACGCCTACGCCCACGTCTACGCCTACGCCCACGTCCACGCCTACGCCCACGCCCACGCCTACGCCCACGCCCACGTCTATAAGGGTCCATCCTCAGCGTAAGGATATCCAAAAAGGGCGTCACGCGATTATGAAGAGGATTACACGCTCTCTCCTCTCTCCTCCCTCTTCTCTTTCTATCTCTATCTCTATCTCTATCTCTCTCTCTCTCTACCCCCCCCCCTCTCTCTCTATCCTCTCTCTCTATCCTCCCTCTCTATCTCTCTACCCTCTCCCTCTCTCTCTCTCGCTCTCGCTCTCGCTCTCTCTATTTATATTTATAAATATATATTTATAAATATATATATAAATATAAATATAAATATATATCTAAATATATATATAAATATATATTATATATATATATATATATCCCTCTATCTCTCCCTCACCCACAAACACAAACACAAACACAGACACAGACACAGACAAAGACACACACACACACAGACACAGACAAAGACACACACACACACACACACACACACACACACACCTACGACCTCGCGGATGCAGACAAGGATGCTGGCAGAGCGCGGGATACACCGGGAGAGCGGGAGGCAGATTCCATCGAGGCGTCCCGAGTATGCACGGCGTATTTCAGTGCTTATTATCGATAATGGCGTGATGTTATTTATAAAGTTTTTATAGAGATGGGATCAGTGAGGTCTTGACTGACATTTTTGGTATTTTTTGTCAATAATAATAATAATAATAATAATAATAATAATAATAATAATAATAATGAAAAATAATACTAACAGTATAAAAGTAATAATAATAATGATAATATTAATTGTAATAACAATAATAATGATAGTTATAATAACATTAACAATAGTAATAAGAGATAATAATACAAACAATAATAATAATAATAATAATAATAATAATAATAATAATAATAATAATAATAATAACAATGATAATAAAATACTAACAATAATAATAAAAAATAATAAAAACAATAATAATATCTAATAATAATAATAATAACAATAATAATAATAATAATAATAATAATAATAATAATAGCAACAACAATACCAATAATAATATCTATAACGATAACAATGGTTTCGGTGGTGGTAATAGCAGTGGCGGAGGTGGTGACGTGAGTGGTTGTGGTAGAAGATGTAGAAGCAGAAGAAGTAGCAGTTATAGTAGTGGTCGTAATAGTAACAACAACAACAACAACAACAATAGAAATAAGAGATAATAATAATAATAATAATAATAATAATAATAATAATAATAATAATAATAATAATTATAATAATAATAGTTATAATAATAATAATAATGATAATAATAATAATAATAATAATAATAATAATAATAATAATAATAATAACTTAAGTTGTGGAAGTGGCAAAAATAGCACCAGCATCACTACGACATGACTGAAGGGAGGAGAGACACCAACACCGGCAATTTTAAATATATAAGGTAAATACAGAAGCTTCATCACAAGCTACTCGACCACTTTGCACTCGAAAGACGAAAAAAAAAACTTGATCCAAACAAAATTTTTTTATGATGATGATGACATGATGCTGGTGCTAATAATAATGACGATGATGGTGATGACGGAACCACTTATACATAATACGTCATTTTAACAACTACACGAATATCAACCCTAACCTGGAGCCCTATTACCTACGGGGTAATAGGGCAAAATAGGGTAAGGGTAAAAAGGGAAAAAAAAAAAAAGTGGCAACCGAGAGACTTGAAAGGCAAAAAACAATACACACAACGCAACTGCGCAAAACAATGCACAAATCACAGAAACAAGTACTTCGACACAAACACAAACACAACCTGTCTTTGTTTTTTTCTTCGTTTTTTTTTTTTTTTTTTTTTTCTAAAACACCCAAACCTTTAAAAATAAATATATACACCGACAACAATTTGCGAAAAGGGGCGACGCACTTTCCACGCCACATCGAATTGCGTAACGAGAGCAAAAAAGCCCGGGATCTACTGCAATAGATAGAAGCTGTCAAGGGCCCTTGGCAGCCCTGACAACCCCAAACCTCACCCTCCCCCCCCTCCCAAACACACACACACCGCCCCTTTGTCAAGAGTGGCATAACGTGGCATGACAGGACGTCGACGCAAGACACCCATTAACTTCGCCATTCCATCTACTCCGGACACTTCTTGCGAACGATCTTTAAATAAACGACCGAAAAATAAAGAAAATAACCCACAGACACACGAATCGAGGTTGGGACAAGTTTTTGCTCCCAAAAACTCCCCGTTTTTTTCATTAAAAAAAACAAACTTCAATCGCTCCTCCCATACCCGTTTTCAGGGCAATTAAGTTTATCAATACCATCTACCTGTAAGTGAAGAAATCATACATAAGAAATCATAATTTGGTATTATCGTCTTCATTTTCCGCCCCGACTGTGTGTTTATCTAATTCACTTCGAGTTAAGGGCGTGAGGAGCAGGAGGAGAAAAAGCAACAGAAAAAGAGAAAGAGAAGAGAGAGAGAGAGAGAGAGAGAGAGAGAGAGAGAGAGAGAGAGAGAGAGAGAGAGAGAGAGAGAGAGAGAGAGAGAGAGAGAGAGAGAGAGACTAGGGTGAAGTTACAGCAAATTTATAGAACAAAATGTATATATAGAGTAATAGTAGCAACAGTGTTCGTAATAGTAATAGTAATAGTAATAGTAATAGTAATAGTAATAGTAATAATAATAATAACAATTACAACAATAATAATAATAATATAAATAATAATAATAATGATAATAATAACAATACCAATAACAATTACAATAATAATAATAATAATAATATATTAGATATATGTTCGTGCGCGTGTTTGCTTATTTACTGTACTCTTCAGTATAAATCAGGTGCACTATAACGATAACAAGCGCAACCTTTACCTATACATTTTGAATATGCAAATGATAAAAAAAATAGGGATGTTCTCATTTTCATCGACTGGTCTGACTACTGCCAACATAATCCCAAGTAGCACTGGCATGTCAAGAGCAGTCAAGAGGCACGTATTTGGTTGATGATGGTTAAACGTTCCTTGTACCTTGGAACTCTTTAGAACCTTATCTTGCCAAATGATACCCTTTAAAAAAAATAAGAAAACAAAATAACTGATGATGATAATGGTGATAACAAATAATAATAATACAAAATAGATAAAAATAACAATAACAATAATGATGATTATAATAATACTGATGATAATAATTTTGATGATGGTGATGATGATGATAATATGATAACATAATAATAATAATAGCAACAATAATCATAACAACAACAATAAAAATAATTCAACTACACAGAGGTCTGGCCTCCAAAAAAATCTGACACATTATCATCATTTTTTTTTTGTTTTACCTAAAAACAAATAAGATAACGTAGCAAACAAAACCTATTAATTAGTTTAATGGGTAACAGTTATCAACAGTGGATTATTTGACATGTCTCTCTTATCAGCATTATATCTTCGATTACCTACAGACAATTTGACATATTTTTTTCTCAACCCTTTCTTCCACTGACCATTTTTTCCTTCCAGTGACCATTTTCATTTCATTGTAGTCACCTTTGCATTTCCCTTACCCCCTTACCTCTTTGACATCAGTTAGGAAATAGTGGGTAACAAGCATTAACTACACGGGGTACGGAACGAAGCTATGACTGGCCAATCAGTGGGTGAAGCCAAATGAAAAGATGGGGTTCCTCTAACCCGTCTAACCTTCTCTCCCTTTTTCTTTCTAAATGTGAGAAGTCGACCCTAAAAACTAATTTTCATCGATTTTGAAATAAATTCCGGGAAAATCTAAGGACTCGGCGTCCACTGCCATTTCTAGACGAAGATAGAAATATGGCCCTCCTCCTATCCTACTAATTCTACTACATTGCTAATATATAAATATTTATGTGTATATATATGTATATATATACTTTTTTTCATTAGCCTATTACGTACAAAGACCACGGCACCAAGCACGGCCCAAGCACACACTAATCTCTGGAAGCCATGGCTTGAACCTCTCCCAGACATGTGGCCGGAGACCAACCCCAGGGCCAGTTCAAAACAGCGCCAACCCACGCCGCTGACCCAGCCAGACCCACGCCACGACCACGTGACCAAGGCAAGACCCACGCGCGACCCCTCGAAGCTGACCTCTCCCCGGAGATCGAAGGAGGTCGGCATCAGACCCAACCAAGCCCAGGACCAGTGAGGACGCCAAGCTCCTCGATCCCTCTCTCCCCAAGGACTTCGCATTATACTTTCAACGCATTGTGTCCGCGCACGTTAAGTTTCCCTGGGCACCCCCCAACTCAATTCAGGTCCTTCAACGGCCCTAAAGGACTCTGAAATTACTTTTTCTCTAAGTTAGTCCCCAAGGTCTGAGTAATCGTTTTGAGTAAAGTTTACATTTTGTTAGATTTTGTTCTTTTCTTCTTCTTTTTTAGTTTCGTCTTACCTTGATTTATGAATATTAAAAATCATCTGTCTAAATCCAATCATCTGATATTATTGTATACATCCCTGAAAAAAACAAATCATTTTTTTTAAAGACCTGTTTTTTTGTTATTTTTTACATATATCAAATTAACGCTATCTATCAGATCTTCATACTACAGCACTGAACTTCATACTTCATTCCATCGACCTTAATTTCAGACTCCATTTTCTTGACTTTAAATTTATGCCTTACTTTATCTATCTGAATCTTATGCTTTTTTTTCTTTGTTAACAACGGAGAAACTGAGGAAGATGTTTGAATGAACGGCTTACTGCGTAGTAAAGTAGTACTCCGTTATCTACCGTCTTATAACCTGAGATAAACAATCACAAATTTTATAATACTTTCCTCTTCCAAGATAAAACATCTATTGGCTATCCATGCGATACCAAACGGAAGAGAGAAAATAATTACATATCGTGCACAAACAGCAAAATAAACCCTTTTCGCTACTGGCATATTAACGTCGCATCTAAACCCTCCTGAACTACCTAGAGTCAAAAAAACAATGCACAACATCCATCTGTGTAAACAAATACTTACGACACACATATAAACATACATATACTGTATAATTCTACTTCCTCTCCACATATACGCCACCAACCTCTTTTACTACATTTGTGCTTGGCGTTAAACCTTAATCAACAGATACTGAACTAAACTTGTATTGCATTTCTTATCTAATTTAAGATCAGATCTTGTAGCCTGACGTGTGCTTGTCATACAACATCATAGCGGTGTTGTTTCGAGATCATATGCCAGACAGACAGAGTGATAGACAAAGAAAAAAGCGAAAGATCAAGAGAGAAAGAGACGAGAGAGAGATGTGAGAGAGAGAGAAAAAAAAGAGGGAAGAGAGAATGAAAGAGAAATAAATAAAAGAGAGAGAGAGAGAGAGAGAGAGAGAGAGAGAGAGAGAGAGAGAGAGAGAGAGAGAGAGAGAGAGAGAGAGAGAGAGAGAGAGAGAGAGAGACAGTCGCCCAATTTTCCTTTCATATTCGCTTTTGTGGCAAGGTGACGACCACTTTATGTCTAGATCTGGACATCTTCCTTTAGACAGAGTGATTTTATAGTCAGACACTCGCTCGCTCTCTCGCGTTTCCCCCCCCCCCCCCCCTCGCCGGGCTCTCTCTTTCACTCACTCGAGATTTTATCCGAGTCTGAGTCTGTCTTTTTTCCTCTCTCGTAATATATAAAATATATAAAATAAATAACTGAGAAAGAATTCTCATGCACGAAACGAGATCATCACGCCAAGGGCCACAATTGTCCTCCTGGACATCGCCCATCGCTGGCTTGTTCGTCAAGGTCGCCAAAAAGACGATCTCTCTCTCTCTCTCCCCCCCTCTCTCTCTCTCTCTCTCTCTCTCTCTCTCTCTCTCTCTCTCTCTCTCTCTCTCTCTCTCTCTCTCTCTCTCTCTCTCTCTCTCCGACTTCCAACACAAAAGAAAGCTTGGCTGTACCTTCGCCTCCGCCGCGGCGTGGTTCGCTCGCGGCCCGGTGCGTCGTCGGCCTGGAGTCGGACCTGCTGGAAGCGGTCCAGGAGGTCGCCCTCGTGCCACCACTCGGCGTCGGGCTCAACCTTGGTGGTGACGGCCGGAGGGCAGCCGTGTGCTTCCGAGAGGCAGCTCGCCGTTGCCGACGACGCCGGCGGGGAGAGGTGCTCCCGGCTCAGGTAGCGCAGGTAGCCCCCGCTGGCGGGCACGGCCCTGAAATCGTCGTAGGGCGGCGCCTGGTGGTGCTGCGGCTCCTGCAAGCTGGACAGCGGTCGCGGGTACAGCCGCCTTTCGAAGCCCGCCCCGGGTGGCTCCCCTGGATGCGGGTGCTCGTAGCCCGAGTATTGCTGTGGTACGGGGTAGCCCTGCCTGCGGGGCTCAGCGTACCCCCCTTGGTTGTCCAAGGGTGATGCCATGTAGGAGGAGTAGGCCACCTGTTCGCTCAGGTGCGCGGCCCTGATTCCCACGCCGGCGTGGGGGCCCGCGAAATGCGACATGTGCGCCGCCCCGTTATGCGAGCCCGCCACGGGGCCCCTGTTCGCCTCGTGGCCCCCGTCAGGAGGACCCATCATGTGGTACCTGGAAAAGTCGGCGGCGGAGGGGGCCCTTTCCTTCGGAGGCGCCAGGCTGCCCCCGTCCTGCGCGTGCGGGAGGGGCATCCGGCTGTGGCATTCGGGGTGGACTCCGTCGTGATGGGCGGTGGGCGCCCTGACGCCGAAGTCGTTGTAGCCTCCGTAGCTCGGGTGAGCGCCCGTTACGGGGTAGGGGTACTGGGCGACAGGCATTGCACTTCACTGGCTGGCCTGCACTATCATTAACACTGCACTTGGCACTTTTAGATAACTTTGGATTATGTTCTAATATATCTATGTATACTTTATTTATATATATATTATGTAACTATACCATATATATTTATCTTCATATATATATCTTGACTTACACTATGATATTAGTAACACTGCTTACGCCGTACGTATGTTTAGTACGTAATATATTCCTGTATCGTAGATGCTTGCTTACACTAGCTTTCTATTCCCTATGTTAGCGTCGAAGCGGACTACATTAACTAAGAACTGGGCAGCACCGCGCGTGTTGTCCGTCGGGATCCGTTACACGAGCACCTCGCCGAGCGCACCTCCAGGATGATCACGCAGGTCAGAGCGCCGACGGCCTGAGTGCATGCTGGGGGAGAGGGGAAGCAGAACGGGGCGTGGACGGGAGAGGGGGCAAAGGGGGGCAGGGCAGCGTCCAGGGCGAGGGGGAGGGCAAGCCAGCGGGGCCGAAGAGGAGGAGAACGGAGTCCTTTAGGGGGTCGCCGTGCTGGAGAGCCACTGGAACACAGGTGGTGCTGCTGAGAGCCAAGCCTCGAGGACGACTGGCTGACCAGCGCGCGAAACCTCCACGTGGGGGTTGCCAGGTCTACTGGTGCGTAAACCCTGGTCGCGGAGGGACAGTGAGCCAGTGTGCGAGAGGAGGAGGAGGAGGAGGAGTTGGAGGAGGAGGGGGCGAGGGCACCACTCAGGCACTGCTGCGAAGGGGGGAGGAGGGAAGGGCCTAGTGGGCTGTGGGGGAGAAGGCAGGAGTGGGGGATTCTCCGCCGGGGGAGTGTCTTATCCTTCCCACACGGACCAATTCCAATCCCACAACGACTGCCGCCTCTACTGATGATTCTCAAACTAAACAGTCCAACTGATGTTGTTTTCTGATTAATGAGCGAGAGAGCGGTTCAGAACAGCAACACTGCCACGCTATTGGCTATTTCCTACCCAGGTCTTGCATGGCAATTGGCTGACCACTGGCTGGCCCCGCCTCCTAGGGCACAGACCGCGGCCCTACCCACATGTTTCTTCTTCTCCCTCCTCGGTACAAGTGCCTGGCTATCTCGAAACAAATGCCCGCCAATGAGGAAATCAAACCCACAAAATGAGACAAACGAACCCCAGACACGAAACGGCGAATGAACAGGCTAAAAGCTGGAAAGCGAGACGGCGGCGAGAACGAGGGCCGTAACAGCCCGGCGAGTACTCTTGCATCGCCAATCCCGGGGCGGGCAGCCTGTGACGTCACGACGACGCGGCAGTAATCACCAAGTAAAGGGTGAGCGCCGAAGGAACCTCTGCGCAAGGGGAATGCTGTAACCCGAATCGACGCTCACTTACCTCAAGACGCCTTCCAAAGCCTCTCAGCTCACCTCTCTTCTATTCTCCCTCTTCTAGCGTTCGTTTGCTCTCCTCTCGCGCTCGCTGTCTGTCTCTGTATCTTCTGTTTCTTTCTCTTTCTCTCTGTCCCTCGCTCTCTTTCGCCCTCTTTTCTCTCTGTCTTCTCTCGCTCCTTCTCCCTCTCCTTCCCCTTCCCATTCCCGTTTCCCTTCCCCCTCCCCAATGCCCTCTCTATCTCCTTTTCGTTTCCTTTTCCTACTCATCTCCCTAACTCATCCCTCTAGACACCGAAAGTTCTTGACACGAACCTCAGGCCATTCCGAAAATACTCCCCAAAGTGCCCCCCAGAAGACGGTCCGCTGATGTGCTCGCCAAGGACCGAGGAGTGGCGCTCAAGGGCGTGCTTTGGAGGGCGTGCGTGGCTGCCGGTCCGCCCCTCCACAGCTTCATGCAGGGCGGCACGGTGCGTCTGGCTCGCTGTGTCCGCAGGCAACGAGCGTTTTCACCGTCTTGTCATCGAAATGCAAATAAGTCGGCAACCACTCGAAAACAAAATGAATGCCGTTCCATGCAAATTAGACCCAAAAAGAAGACTTAAACGTTTCAACACAAGGCGCGTTCTCCTCGGCATCACATGACCAAACCGAGACCCAAAGGCCCTAATTAACGACGCATGCCAGTTGTCTGAGATGGCCGACTGTGTGGTGATTATAGGCATACCTGGGAGGAGAAAATGCCGCCCCGATGATCCGTCTCACCGAAGCACCGACGAAGGAATAAAAACAATAAACAAACTAAATAACCATAAAAAAACATAAACCGGACCCTCTTAACATCTAGTCAGAAAAAATATTCCTGATCAGAGCCAGGCCTACGGGCGAGGACACGTCCTACTCCCCAGCCGGAGCCTCGTGGCCCTGTGCGCCTACAGCTGGCGTCGAGGCGCACGTAGCTGGACGCGTTCGAGGCCAGGGATGACCCGAGCTCGCCTGGCCCTGGTGCCTCTCGCCCTCCGCAATCACGGCGGCCTCATCGGGCGACGGATCCTGGTCTTTCTAGCGAATGAGACCTGTGTGAGCGTGTCACGTGTACGCATCGTCGAGTCCATGTGTGCACACACACACTCCGGTATACATGTCCGAAGGCGTATGTTCGTGCGTGTGTGCGTTTCTGAGCGCCTGGTGCGTGCCTGCATCCACGTACGTAATGCGTGCGCTGATTTCACTTTGCCCGCTAAGCCTATATTACATTTTTATT
>NC_061821.1:3487205-3492205 GCF_019202785.1 Penaeus chinensis | reverse complement strand
GGATCGTTCCGACGTCGAGGGAGCTGTCGGGCCTTTCGGCTCGGGAGGAATTGAATTGATCGATTGGGTTTATTATTATCATGTTGTAAGGATCTGATTCCAGGTGCCCCCCCCCTTTTTTTTCGCCTTTTACATTTTTTTTTTCAAAAGTGAGTCCGATAATTGGTTTATTCTGACGGGATGAAATGTGAATATTCTTTTTTTTTTTTTTTTTTTTTTTTTTTTTTTTTAGAGAGAGAGAGAAAGAGAGAGACAACAATATAAGAATATACCATTATGTAAGCAATACACAGCTGCAGAAAGTGGTGAGAAGCCAGTCTTAATTATTGTTTTTTTGCACACATTTCCTGGTAATAAGACCCTCGTCGAATAATTGCCAGGTGTCCTACGAACAGTCGTACACGGACATATGACGTTATGCGCGTCCAAAGGTGTTCTCAGATCTATTCCCCGATAACACGTTTATTAAATGTTTATTGGTGTTTATTAAATGCGTATTAACGTGTGAAGATATTGAAGCTTTTGTTATCGATGAAAACTTCAATTAACAAGCTATTTCATAAACGAAATTTGGACGCGCCAAGTCTCATGTGTACACTTCCTGTGTGTACTTCTTTTACCGCTCATCAATCGCTGGTTTGGACGATATGGCCGAGGCGTCTCTGGTCGACTAGAAGGTTAAGCCTCATGGCCTCTCATTTAGGCCTGTTGCCTTTTCCTAAGCCTAGAAGAAAATGCTCAAAGAACTAAAAAGAAGTCGAGGATTTGCACACAGGTCAATAGCTATCGGCGCGGCCACGGCGATGCAGGTGGGTCGATCGGCCGCAGCATCTCAAGGCGAATCTTTTTAGGAATCCCGCCAGCAGAGTCAGCAGCATTGGGCTCTCTCTAGGGGGCTGGTCACGTCGACGGCCGGGCAAGGGGGGGGTGGAGGGAGGGGAGGGGGAAGGGGAAGGGAAGGAGAGAGGAGAGGGGGAAGGAGGAAGGGGGGGAAAGGAAGGAGAAAGGAGGAGAGGGGGAAGGAGGAAGGGGGAGGGAGGGGAAAGAGGAAGGAGGGAATGGGGAAGGAGAGAGGAGAAAGGAGAAAGAAGAGAAGAAGAGAGGAGAGGGGAAGGAAGAAAGGAGAGGAGAGAGAAGGAAGAAGAAGAGAAAGAGAAGGTGGAAAAGAAGAAGAACGAGGGGGAGAAGTAGGGGAAGGAGAAAAAGGAGAAGGAGGATGAGGAAGAAGAAAAGAAGAAGAAAAAAGAAGAAGCAGAAGAAGAAGCAGAAGAAGAAGCGTAACAATAAGCAGAAAAAGCAGCAGAAGCAGAAGGAGAAAAAGAAAAAGAAAAAGTAAAAGAAAAAGAAGGGAGAGAGGGGTATGGGGGAGATGTATTAGTAGCAGAAGAAGGAGAAGGAGAATATACGGAAGACATACCCAGAAATTGAAATAGAGAGTGGATTCTCCCGTTTCTCATTTTCAGAGGGTAAATTTTTAAAAAATCTAAGGTTTTACCTATTTATTTTATATTGCACTAATTTACCATTAAACGAGGCTGGTTAGATATTTATTTTGAGTGAAGTTTTTGGATTTCTCATCTGTACATTCATAATTTTATATTCTCTTTACTCAAGGGAGCAGCCTCTCAGAGAAAGAGAACAGCGAGAGTGAATGGCATGGGGAAAAATGTGTGATAAGTAAATGAAACAGGGATTCTCCGGTGGAATTCAGAGCAGCTGGCGCCATCCCGACTAGTGGCCTGTAGCTTCGTTATTCCCTAGTAAATTCGCGGGAAAGTAAAGCCAAAATAGCACTTCACTTCTCTTCCCTCGTTGCAAAATAGCGCTTTTCTGCGTTTTCCCCCTTTGCCAAATTGCATTTTCTCGCCGCTTCCCTCCTATCACACTAGCGCTTTCCTGCTCTTCCCTCCTTTCGAAATAGCGTTTTCCTGCTTTTTTTCCCGCTCTGCGAAATAGCATTTTCTTGCTGCATCCCTCCTAGCAAAATAGCGCTTTCATGCGCTTCCATCCTTCCAAAATAGCACTTTCCTGCTTTTCCTCTCGCAAAAAAGCACTTTCCTGCTTTCCTCCTTGCAGAATAGCGCTTTCTTGCCGCTCCCTTCATTCCCTTGCATGTTTTATCAATACCGCGCAGCCGTGGCTTTTACACTTATTTTATAATTGCTATTTGAAGGACGCCAGTTGAGAGCGTTTCTCCATGGCCGTCTGGATCAATTTCTGGATCACGAAGCGTCTGGTCTCGGATCCAAGGTCGGATTTTGGGGATTATTTTCCTCTTCGGAGATTTTATTTTATTTTATATATATATATATATATATATATATATATTTTTTTTTTTTTTTTTTTTTTTTTTTTTTTTGTGTGTGTGTGTGTGTGTGTGTGTGTGTGTGTGTGTGTGTGTGTGTGTGTGTGTGTGTGTGTGTGTGTGTGTGTGTGTGTGTGTGTGTGTGTTCAAGGAAGTACCTGAAGGAAAGAGGAGGTAAATATGGAAGAAGAACTGGGAGGGCGAGAGTGAGACAATCTGTCCTTAATTGACCCCGAAGAGCGACGCTGGATTATTCATTCCCCCAATCCGCGTCGAGTTCTTCACTTCAAGGAAATCCATGCAAGCAGGCGATGCTGGTCCCGTCGGACGCGCACGCAAAAACACGACCGTTTGGGTGCAATGCTTTTCTTGTCCTTTTTCTCTCTCTCTCTCTCTTTTTTTTCTCTTCCTTTGTCTTCTGTTTGTCACTTCACTTGTCTTGTCCTCTTTTTCTCTCATGCCTTGTCCTCTTTCTCTCTCTTTTCTTTCGTCTCTCTCTTTTCTCTCGTCTCTCTCTTTTCTCTCGTCTCTCTCTTTTCTCTCGTATCTCTCTTCGCTCTCGTATCTCTCTTCGCTCTCTCTCTCTCTTCGCTCTCTCTCTCTCTCTCTCTCTCTCTCTCTCTCTCTCTCCTCTCTCTCTCTCTCTCTCTCTCTCTCTCTCTCTCTCTCTCTCTCTCTCTCTCTCTCTCTCTCTCCTCTCTCCCTCTCCCCTCTCTTCTCTGTCTCCTAACAAGGATCATCCGAGTTCGAAGAAATATCCGAGAGAGCGGTGAGCGAGAGCGAGCGTCTTAGTAGGCAAGCAAGCAGGCAACAGGTGTTTCAGGTCAGAGCGGGTGAATGAAGCCGGTCGTGGGTTGGTGTTGTTGCTATCACGCCGCTGTGTGACGTCACGGCCATTCAAAATCCGGTGACGTCACGGGAGGATGAATTGGATTGTATTCCTTCCCTCTCTGCTTTCCCTTCACCCCCCCCCCCCTCCTTTCCCGAGATGCCCATACCTGTGTGTACATATGCGTATTCGTAACTGCAGTATATGCATCTGCACACACTCGCGCGCATACACACACACACACACACGCACACACGCACGGACACACACACACACACACACACACACACACACACACACACACACACACACACACACACACACACACACACACACACACACACACACAGACACACACACACAGACACACACACAGACACACACACAGACACACACACAGACACACACACACACACACACACACACACACACACACACACACACACACACACACACACACACACACACACACACACACACACAGACAAACACACACAGACACACACACAGACACACACACACACACACACACACACACACACACACACACACACACACACACACACACACACACACACACACACACAAACACGCACATTGCGGTTAAAAAAATGAAAACAGGTGAACAGAGAATTCCGTTTATTTACGGGTCGCAGCATACCATGGCCTGTACGCTCTGGCACCCTTGGGGAGTCCTGGATTTGCTCGTGCTCGTGTATATCGTTGTGTATGCGCGTGTGTGGTCGTGACTGAATAACGTGCTGCAGGCTCGCCCCTCCCCCCCCCCTTCCTGTCATGCACGGGGTCAGCTTTGCCTGCATGATGGATGGGGCCTTTTCGCTCACATTTACTGAGCTTCCTCTTTCTCACGCCCGGCTGCGTTCTTCTCTCGGGATTGTTCACCGCTGTTATGTAATCCTCATTCTTTGCTTTATCTTGCATCTTTTATATTCGGTTTGTTTTTTATTCTTGCTGTTGCTTGTTTTCCATCCTACCATGCTTGGGGGCACGGGTGGATGGCAGCCAGGAGCAGACATCCAGCAGCGCAGTCAATGGCAGTTACGAACATATGTTCAGCAGGGCAGTTAGAAGCAGATATCCAGCTAGGAAATTAGTATCAGATATCCAGCAGGACAGAAGCAGACATTCAGCAGGGTATTTACGAGCAGACATTCAGCAGGGCAGTGAGAAGAAACATTCAGTAGGGCATTTACGAGCAGACATTCAGCAGGGCAGTGAGAAGAGACATTTAACTGGGCATTTACGAGCAAACAATCAGCAAGGCAGCTAGAAGCAGATATCCAGCAGGGCAGTTGTGACCAGACATTCAGCAGGGTAGTTCGGAACAGAGATCCCACGGGGCAGGGCAGGCCGGCAGGCAGAATCAGACACCAGGCAGGGCAGGGCAGGGGAGGCTGGCAGGTTTTCAATTTAGAAGGGCAGGAGAGGGAGGTGTGAGGATAGGGGGGGGGGGGGGTATCGGAAGCTGCTGCCGAGGTGGCCGAGTGGCGAAGCAAGCGCACGCAGCGGATAAAGGTGTGTGTGTCCAGTGCAAGTAGTCATCAGCGACCGGTATTTTCCGATCCACCTGTTTTTCCCATCCGGACAGGAGATTAATGTGGGCATAAAGGCGGCGATTGGCTAATTTATCGTTCCGTCGTGGTACGATTGGTCGCTAACACCGCCGCCCGGCATTTCTTACAGGAGGGGCCGGGGGAAGAGAGAGGAGTGGGGAGGGGGAGGGAATGAGACAGGAGGATGGAGAGAGAGAGAGAGAGAGAGAGAGAGAGAGAGAGAGAGAGAGAGAGAGAGAGAGAGAGAGAGAGAGAGAGAGAGAGAGAGAGAGAGAGGAGGGGTAGAGGGAGG
>NC_061821.1:3479705-3482205 GCF_019202785.1 Penaeus chinensis | reverse complement strand
GGGACGCGTTCCCCCTGAATGTGTAAGAACGAATGGTGTGAATGTACCGTTATCTGTATAGTCGATTGTTGCAGGATAGCCTATGATATTTAACGTCCGTTCTCAGCCAGGGGTTCGGAGATTCGGAGATTGATTGATCTCTGGCGCTTCGCTTCGGTCGACCCTTGTGTTTGGAAGGTTCAGGTTTTCGTTTTTTATTCCGTGGAAATGGTGCCCCCCCCCCCCTTTTTTTTTTAAGGTGGCGTCAGTTTTGTTTGCAGTAGTTTGTCTTTCATATCTCTTAGGCGGCGTGGCGAATCCAAAAAAAAAACCTCTTGCTTGCTTATCGTTGCTTGTCCATCGTCAAAGGAAAGGGCAGACGAGGAGTGCTTTGGCAGGTCACCCGTGTCCCATCTCCAGCCCGGGAGAGGTTGCTTTGGTTAGCAGGTCGGTGGCTTTGAGTAGTAGAGTTGTCAGTCGGGTTGTTTGCTCGATACTCCTTAGTCCTGTACAGGGAGAGGGAGGGAGGGAGGGAGGGAGAGAGAGAGGGAGATAGGGAGAGAGGGAGAGAGGGAGAGAGGGAGAGAGGGAGAGAGGGAGGGAGGGAGGGAGGGAGGGAGGGAGGGAGGGAGGGAGAGAGAGAGAGAGAGAGAGAGAGAGAGAGAGAGAGAGAGAGAGAGAGAGAGAGAGAGAGAGAGAGAGAGAGAGAGAGAGAGAGAGAGAGGGAGGGAAGGAGGGAGGGAGGGAGGGAGGGAGGGAGGGGTAGGGGAAGGGGAAGGGGAAGGGGGAGGGGAGAGAGAGAGAAGGAAGAATTGCCCCGGACGTGTATATATATATATATATAGTTGTTTGCGTTTCAAGCTTTCTTGTATTTTGATAACGCTATCTCGATTGCCTGAGGTTTGCTCTAGTCAGTATCACATGTTCTTGACATTTTTACTTTGCAATTTGGGGAGAAGGAGACACTGATGACTAGTTGTTGTATCCATTTGGCTATCTGCAAATATCTGGGAGGCACAGTCGTTGCATTTTTGGCTCCACAGTAGGGCAATATTTTTCGCATTTGATGGGTAGCCAGTGAGGAGAACTCAAAGCACCATCAGGTTTCAGCATTTCTCAATATTTTCTCTGTTTTCCTGGGCCATTATTATTATTTTGTTTAGCCTTGTAGTCTCGTTGTGTGGCTTAGTGCACGGCGAATAACATCTCATATTGCATAGATTGCCGTGGCAAGTTGCTCCCCCGAATTGTCGCTTCAGGTGATCATTTCCTGCGGGTCTGTTGGCACTCTTTCCCTTCATTTCGAAGCGAGAGTCAAAGGCAGGTCACCGGTTTTATGTAGGTGTAGTACCTGTGAGAATTGTATAGTTGTAGATAATATTGTTTGGTTATTATATAATTGTGATTTATGATAATGATAATTGTGTGATTATGTTCTATGATATTCTCAGATATGTCCGTTTCAGTGTAATTTTCATAAGCTAATATTGAAGGGTTTTTATACGTGGTTCACTGCAGGGTTGATTGCGCTGTCGTATTTACCTGTAAAAACCGGTCACCGAAGCCTTACTTTAGCTATCACTAGATCACATTGTGTTGCTTTTGTGTCGTATGAGCGGGGGGGTGGGGGGGATTTCACACGTGTAAATTAATCCTGTTGTTTAGATGCTTCAGCTGATTTCTGGAGCTTGTTTTAAATATATATATATTTTTTGTTATTGTTATTTTATCTATCCTTTAATTCTGGCGTGTGGTCCAAGAGTTACGTCCTCATATTTTTGCAAGTTGCATGTACTGACATTTGTAGTTACCCGCGCTCTAATGGTGGTAATTCTAGGCTTCGCTCCTTGGTTGACAGTGAGCTCACTATTATTCATAAGGGTACTTACACCTCTTCTAGAAAAAAAAAAAAATACCTGGAGAGTACTTAGTGAGTCAAGGCTATTGACGCCCAATCCTTGATGCAAAGGTGAAGTGGCCACGACTATGCCTGTAATTATAGTTTCTGTAGTACTAGACCAGCCATATAAATCCCCCGCTACACTGTTCTTTACCTAGAACGCAAAGTCACCCTTCTCCCGGGTAACAGAGCTCCGAGTGTATAGAGGATAGAGTATAGAGTATAGAGTATAGAGTCCGTAAGTCTTCAAGGTAGGTAGCAATAGCATCAAAGGCGTATTGCCTGGAGGTATATCCATGCGCCACACGGTGGTATGGGATAATGCCGTGGTTGAAGGGATGGATGAACGGGGCCTTGTGTGTCGTTATATTTAATTGGCCTTTAAATTGCACCTGTCCGTTGTAGGCGGGGTTGGGGTGTCCTAAGTGATTCCCTGCTTGGGTGTTTTGTTTACTTTTGTGTTTTATCTTTCATTTATAATAAAAAGAAAGACATGGACTTCGAAAATTATGTTGATACGTGATACTTCTCTCTTAAATAGATGATAGGTTTATTTCTGTTCATTCCTTATCTGTTTGTTCTATTTATATTACAAGATGTACGACATGTTTATCCGTTGCT
>NC_061821.1:3469705-3472205 GCF_019202785.1 Penaeus chinensis | reverse complement strand
GAATTGGAGGCCGAAGAGCTAAATGACTAAAGAAATGGAGGCCGAAGAGCTAAATGATAAAGAATTGGAGGCCGAAGAGCTAAATGGCTGAAGAATTGGAGGCCGAAGAACTAAATGACTAAAGAACTGGAGGCCGAAGAGCTAAATGGCTAAAGAATAGGAGGGCCGAAGAACTGTAGGACAAAGGGACGGAAGCCTGAGAGGGGTTGAGAGCCCTCCTTCAGTTGAGGAATATTTGCCTCTTTTAGGGAAGGTATTTCCCATTCAGCGCCGTCAGGTAAGTGGTTCTATTATCATGATTTTATTTTATTTTATTTATTTTTTCCCCTTAGTCTCGCCAGGCTTGGAAGTTTAGACTCGTTCGAGTGCAGATTCATGAAAATAAAATGCCTTGTAGATTCACTATAAATTGACTGATTAGAGTTGCGTGAATATGTATGTGTGTGTATGAATGTATATATGTATATATATATATATATATATATATATATATATATATATATGATTGTATGTATAAACTGCCAGAGATGACATACGCATATCGTGCGTGCGCTTACAAACTCACATATCACACACACAACAAACAACCCCCCCCCCCCCCACACACACACGCACACACATTGTTTGGGCTTGCCCGAGGCGACATCTCTGCGCGAAAACTGGAATCCTCCGAGGCTGCTTTGTGAGACAAGGAGGAGACAAGGGAAATGACTGCTGAGGGAGCGATGGCGTGCCAGATAGCGGGGCCTGAGTAATCGACGTCGTGGCGCCCGTCGAGGAAACCTGTCCTCTCGCCCGGCCATCTCCATTCAACTCCTTTCACTCGTTGTTTTTTCTTCTTCTTCTAATCACTCCTCTCATCCTCTTCGTCGTTCTTCACACTCGCCTTTTGCCGTTCCCTCGCGTCTGGCGACTCTCCCGTCACAGCTCCTTCCACTCCCACTCACTCCTCGCTTCTCGCTTCACTCCCACTCACTCCTCGCTTCACTCCCACTCACTCCTCGCTTCTCGCTTCACTCCCACTCACTCCTCGCTTCTCGCTTCACTCCCACTCACTCCTCGCTTCTCGCTTCACTCCCACTCACTCCTCGCTTCTCGCTTCACTCCCACTCACTCCTCGCTTCTCGCTTCACTCCCACTCACTCCTCGCTTCTCGCTTCACTCCCACTCACTCCTCGCTTCTCGCTTCACTCCCACTCACTCCTCGCTTCTCGCTTCACTCCCACTCACTCCTCGCTTCTCGCTTCACTCTCACTCACTCCTCGCTTCTCGCTTCACTTCCACTCACTCCTCGCTTCTCGCTTCACTCCCACTCACTCCTCGCTTCTCGCTTCACTCCCACTCACTCCTCGCTTCACTCCCACTCACTCCTCGCTTCTCGCTTCACTCCCACTCACTCCTCGCTTCTCGCTTCACTCCCACTCACTCCTCGCTTCTCGCTTCACTCCCACTCACTCCTCGCTACTCGCTTCACTCCCACTCACTCCTCGCTACTCGCTTCACTCCCACTCACTCCTCGCTCTCTCGCTTCACTCCCACTCACTCCTCGCTTCTCGCTTCACATCCACTCACTTCCTCGCTTCTCGCTTCACTTCCACTCACTCCCTCGCTTCTCGCTTCACTCCCACTCACTCCTCGCTTCTCGCTTCACTCCCACTCACTCCTCGCTACTCGCTTCACTCCCACTCAACTCCTCGCTTCTCGCTTCACTCCCACTCACTCCTCGCTTCTCGCTTCACTCCCACTCACTCCTCGCTACTCGCTTCACTCCCACTCACACATCCTCGCTACTCCTTCACTCCCACTCACTCCTCGCTTCTCGCTTCACTCCCACCACTCCTCCTCGCTTCTCGCTTCACTCCCACTCACCCTCTCCTCACGCTTCTCGCTTCACTCCCACTCACCTCCTCGCTTCACTCACCACTCACTCCTCGCTTCACTTCCACTCACTCCTCGCTTCTCGCTTCACTCCCTCCTCGCTTCTCGCTTCACTCCCACTCACTCCTCGCTTCTCGCTTCACTCCCACTCACTCCTCGCTTCACCCCACTCACATCCTCGCTTTTTCGCTTCACTCCCACTCACTCCTCGCTTCTCGCTTCACTCCCACTCACTCCTCGCTTCTCGCTTCACTCCCACTCACTCCTCGCTTCACTCCCACTCACTCCTCGCTTCACTTACTCCTCGCTTTTCGCTTCACTCCCACTCACTCCTCGCTTCTCGCTTCACTCCCACTCACTCCTCGCTTCTCGCTTCACTTCCACTCACCCTCGCTTCCGCTTCACTCCCACTCACTCCTCGCTTTTCGCTTCACTCACTCCTCGCTTCTCGCTTCACTCCCACTCACTCCTCGCTTCTCGCTTCACTCCCACTCACTCCTCGCTTCTCGCTTCACTCCCACTCACTCCTCGCTTCTCGCTTCACTCACTCCTCGCTTCTCGCTTCACTCCCACTCACTCCTCGCTTCTCGATTCACTCCCACTCACTCCTCGCTTCTCGCTT
>NC_061821.1:3457205-3459705 GCF_019202785.1 Penaeus chinensis | reverse complement strand
TTATCGGTGATGTTGGTATTCCTCTTGTTGTTGTTATTGTTTTTGTTGTTATTGCATTTTTCATATCACATCCTCCTCCTCCTCCTCCTCTTCCTCTTTCCTTTTCCTCCTTCTCTCCCTTCTCCTTCCTTCTCCTCCTCCTCCTCCACCTCCTCCTCCTCCTCCTCCTCTTCCTCCTCCTCCTTTCTTTCTTTCTTTCTTTATTTATTTATTTATTTCATTCTCCTCCTCCTGTTCCTCCCATTTCTTCCTTTCTCCTATATCTCCTACTCCTACTCCTCTTTTTTTCTCTCCCGCTTTTCCTCCTTCTCTGCCTTCTCTGCCTCTTCAGCTTGTCCTTCTCACCTTCTTCGCCCTCTTATTCTTTTTTTCTGTCTCCCTCTCCTTTTCCCATTTTTTAAAATTTTCTTCCCCCCCTTCTTTTCCTATTCCTTATTCGTTTTATTTTATACCTTCTCACACCTCTTTTCCCTCCTCTCCTCTTACTCTTTCTTCGTAATTCTCCTCCTTCGTCCTCCTCCTTTTCTTCATCCTGCTCTAAATTTTACTCCAGTTCATCTGCCTCCATCTGTTTCTCGTCATCATCATCTTCCACTTGTTTCCTTATTCCTTATTTTTTTTTTTCTTAAATCTTCCCCTAACTCCCCGCCCCAGCCCGTGCCCTCCTTCCCAGCCCCCAGCCGGGCGGGGCGGCAGCAATCCGCACGGCGCTAGTAGAGCAGGGGGCAGCTGAGTGCGTTAGCGAAAGCCGCTTTTTCGCCGGCCTCAGAGCGCCTGGCGGGTCCGAGGGCCTCGCAAATGACACGCTCCGGCTTGGCGCAACAGGCGGCGATTCGGGCCAGCGTTGCGGTAATGACTGTACTCGCGTTTGGTTTATGTCGCCTCTTGCTTGGCCGGGCGTTTTGCCGTATCCTCCTCTACCTCCTCCTCCTCCTCCTCCTCCTCCTCCTCTTTCCTTTTCCTCCTTCTCTCCCTTCTCCTCCTCCTCTTCTTCCTCCTCCTCCACCTCGTCCTCCTCCTCCACCTCGTCGCCGTCGTCCTCTTCCTCTTCCTCCTCCTCCTCCTCCTCCTCCTCCTCCTCCTCCTCCTCCTCCTCCTCCTCCTCCTCCTCCTCGTCCTTCTCTTCCTCCTCCTCCTCCCCCTCCTCCTCCTCCTCCTCCCCCCCTCCTCCTCCTCCACCTCCTCCTCCTCCTCCTCCTCCTCCTCCCACTCCTCCTCCTCCTCCTCCTCCTCCTCCTCCTCCTCGTCCTTCTCTTCCTCCTCCTCCTCCCCCTCCTCCTCCTCCCCCCCTCCTCCTCCTCCACCTCCTCCTCCTCCTCCTCCTCCTCCTCCTCCTCCTCCTCCTCCTCCTCCTCCTCTTCCTCCTCCTCTTCTCCACCTCCTCCTCCTCCTCCTTCTCCTCCTCCTCGTCCTTCTCTTCCTCCTCCTCCTCCCCCCCCTCCTCCTCCTCCTCCTCCTCCTCCTCCTCCTCCTCCTCCTCCTCCTCCTCCTCCTCTTCCTCCTCCTCTTCCTCCTCTTCCTCCTCCTCTTCCTCCACCTCCTCCTCCTCCTCCTCCGGGTCGCTTCGTCACTACTCGATTCCCACAAGGCTTGCGAGGGAGGCTGGGCGGCCTTCCGTCGACGGCCGCTTCAGCCAGCCCTCGCTCCTTTATTATTGGTCTCCCTCCTCCGCTCCCTCGTCCCTTTTCATGGACGATTATTATTACGAATTCTTTTTTTTCCTCTTCATCGCGTTGCGATTCTCGTTTTGCGTTCCGTTTCGTTCCGTTTCGTTTGTCGGCTCGTTGATTGCGGTATGTAGAGCGGGGTCCCTTTACCCATTAATGTGTTTATGAGCAGGTGTTGGCAGGCGAGGGAGCTGTTGCTTGTCGGGGAATGGACAGATTCGGATGCGATGCACGGAGTCAGCCCAGGGCGATAGGGGGGGAAAGGGATGGGGAATAAAGGGGAAGAAGGGAGGGGGAATAGAGGGGAAGAAGGGAGGGGGAATAGAGGGGAAGAAGGGAGGGGGAATAGAGGGGAAGAAGGGAGGGGGGATAGAGGGGAAGAAGGGAAGGAGGAGGGGCGACGGTGAAATCCTTTGGCTTCGTTGGTGAGGGTGCTACCAAGGCCCAGAGGATGCCAGCCTGATCCCGCACAGGTGGGCGCCGCTGACGTCATGCGCTCTCGTTTATCTCTGTCTCCCTTTTCATTCTCTTTCTCTCTTTCTTAACCCTTTTCGCTCTATTACCTCTCTCTTTTTTCCTTTTGTCGTCTCTCTCTCCTTCACTGTCGTATCTCTTTCAGTCTTTCTATTCTTCACTCTCTTCTTTTTTCCTTCCCATCTCTCTCTCTCTCTCTCTCTCTCAATCTCTCTCTCTCTCTCTCTCTCTCTCTCCTCTCTCTCGTCTCACTCTCTCTCTCTCTCTCTCTCTCTCTCTCTCTGTGTGTGTTGTGGCTCTGTCTCTCTCTCTGTCTCTCTCTCTCTCTCTCTCTCTCCTCTCTCTCTCCTCTCTCTCTC
>NC_061821.1:3440082-3442582 GCF_019202785.1 Penaeus chinensis | reverse complement strand
AGATGGTAAAAGGTGTCTTTATCCCTGAAAGTGAGATATGGTGAGGGATGCCCTTGTTACTGAAAGTGAGAGATAGTGAAAGATGTTCTTGAGAGTGAGAGGTGGTGAGAGATATCCTTGTTCCTGAACATGAGAGATGGTGAAGGATATTCTTGTTCTTGAGAGTGAGAGATGGGTAAGGATGTTCTTAAGAGTGGGAGATGGTGAAGGATATCCTTGTTCTTGAAAACCACGGGGCTTCTATTCAAGAAAATGAGGGACGGTGAACAATGTTTTTATTATAATAGACGGCAAACGCAATTTCTATTATTGAAAGTGAGAAATAGTGAAAGAGGCTTCTGAAAGTGAAAGACTAAGTAGTCTGACAACCGTTTCCTAAATATTTTTCTCTGTCTTTCTAGCATCATTAAACAACTTGCTTTAAGCAACCCTGGGCTTGCAGATAATGAATGCTTTTATCCTTGTTGAGTCGCCAAGTCCTAAGAGTGATACATTAACTAGGCTTCAGTTTATGAAAGTGATATGCAAATTAAACAACCTGAAAATGACTGATATTTGATACTGACTGATTTTTTATACTGACTGATATTTGATACTGACTGATATTTGATACTGACTGATATTTGATACTGACTGATATTTGATACTGACTGATATTTGATACTGACTGATATTTGATAATGACTGATATTCAGTAATTACCGATGTTTGATAATTACTGATTATTAAACGGTGAAGACAAACGAAGCTACAAAAAAAAAACAAAAAAAAAAACAAAAACGGAGCAGTGATATTAGGATATAGATGTCTTTGTGAGACGGGGAGGGGGAGGGGGGAGGGATCAGTGAATTTTATTTTGGGGGGGGGGGGGAGTATAGGCCTCTAATTTCCCGACATAGTGGGCGTATCTGGAATTTAGCCACGCCCTGATTCCAGCCGCCGCATAAACCTTGAAGAGAAAGATTTTTGATTTTCTTTCCTTGTGTACCAGAGATTAAGTAGACGAATGCAAGTGTAAATGTAAATTCATGTAAATTAGTAAAAAAAAAAGAAAAAAAAAAAAGAAAAAAAAAAGGAAAGTAAAAACTCTCAGACAAGAAACGAGGCGACGAATAAGGAGATAAATTCGTTGACAAAAAAGAAAGAAGAAAAACGAGAAAAGGAAAGGAAAAGAAAAGAAAAAAAATCTTTAATATGGGGATTTAATATTACGATTATGTTCACGGAGGATTAGGGATTAGGGATTAGGGAAAAAGGGATGGTGATCGAAGGATGAGATGACGCGAAGGATGAGGTTACGATCAATGTAGCAATTAATGTAAATTTTAAAAAATTATCATAATTCAAGGAATGAAAAAGTATTGAAAAAAAATGAAAAGAAAAGAAAAAAAGCAGTTATGATAAATGAAACAATATCGTAACGTTTCGAACTCTTCTCGAATAAATAACCGAAATAGCTAATTTCGGTTCATCATTCGTCTGAAAAAGATTTCGAAACGTTACGATATTGTTTCATTTCTTATTGTGGCTGTTTTTCTTTTCCATATTTTTGTATCCGCTGCTGTGTTTGTGTTCAAATTATAAGTGTTTGTGTGTAAATATAAGAGTGTGAATAAATATAAGAGTTTGTGGGTAAATATAAGATTTTGTTTTAGATAAATTATAAGAAGATGATAAAAAAAATGTTCCGGCGACCTTGAAAGAGGGGAGAGTACTGATGGGGGGGGGGGGGGTTAAGGGGAAGGTAGAAGGAAGAAAAGGACGGGAAAAAGGCGAAGGAAGCGAAAGGAGAAGGAAGGGGGAAGGGAGAGCAGACGAGGGGGTGAGTGGTGGAAGAGGAAGAAGAATGAAGGAGGAAGAGGGATGAAAGGGGTGAATGAGGAGGGGAAGTGAAGCGAACGAGAGCGAAGAAGAGGCGAAGGAAGGGAAAGAGCCAAGAGACGAAAAAGGGAGGGAGAAAGGGGGCAAAGCGAGAAAAGGAGAGGAGGAGAAAAGGGACAAGAGGACTAGAGCGAATGGGAGATAAAAGGAAAAAGGGAAAAGGAGAGAAATGTTTGAGGAGTGAAGAGAGAACGAAAGGGAAAGGAAAGAGGAAGAAGAAGACGTGAACGAAGAAGGCGAGAAATGAGAAAAGGAATGAGAAAAGGAAAAGGTACGAGAGTGCGAAGAGGGCGAAAAGAGAAAGAGAAAATAGGCGAAGGGAGAAACAAGACAAAGAGACGATGGGGGGAAGAGGGAAAAGGGAGGACTAAGGAGGCAAAGGGTCGATGGGAGAAGGGGGGGGGGGGGGAAGAGGACGTCTCTCGAAGGTGTGGTTGTGGCGAACGTCTCGCGAAGGCTGTTCTAACCGTTTATGAGTCAAGATACAAATAAGTATTAAAATTCTTCTAACGGAAACTCCTGAATTGGTCTCTCTCTCTCTCTCTCTCTCTCTCTCTCTCTCTCTCTCTCTCTCTCTCTCTCTCTCTCTCTATATATATATATATATATATATATATGT
>NC_061821.1:3430082-3432582 GCF_019202785.1 Penaeus chinensis | reverse complement strand
AATGTGTTGCCATTTTATTATTCTCTTTAAAATGAGAATTAGCGAATCGAAGTACTCCAGAGATGACTGAGAGTATACTGAGGCTAGCTATATATCATTTCATATAACACTGTGATTATCAGGACCCTAACTAAGGAAGTTCAACTATAAATTAAAAATATATCAGATCCAAGGCCTTTTGGGGCTCCTAGGGAAATGAAATTACGTATTAAAATAAAAATGATATATACATTAAAGGAATCACTCAACAAAATTAAATCGTAACATGTTGTACTGATTATAATATGACTGCAGTCTGTACTAGTCTCTAGGTTAATACAGCAGTGATGAAGGTTTATATAAGTACTTATATAGACCTTGGCAGTGATTAGTTAAACCTCTAATAACACGAAGGGCATTAATATTACTCGTTGTCTTCTGATGTTAAAAAAAAAGAAGTTATGCTGGCGTACTTTAACATGTCACACAGCGTAATGAAAAATGCCACTGTTGATGGCATACCAAAGCAAAAGTAAGATTAAGTAGATAGGGTAAATGGAGTTTGAATAGCCCTAAATTATGGTAGATGCTTTCATTACGACTTTTTTATTACGTGGTATTTCTTTGTTTGTTGAGATGGTCTTGATATTATAGTTATTATTGAACCAAAGGTAATGATAATGAATATACTACACACACACGCACACGTCTGTTTGTGTGTGTGTGTGTTAATGCATATATATATATATATATATATATATATATATATTATTATATATATATATGTATATATATACACATATACACACATACATATGTATATGTATATATATACACACACACACACATATATATATATATATATATATATATATATATATGTGTGTGTGTGTGTGTGTGTGTGTGTGTGTGTGTGTGTGTGTGTGTGTGTGTGTGTGTGTGTGCGTGGCTGTATGTATCCATGTGCATGTAAGTGTCGCTACTTGTACAAACACATCGGTGTGATTATAAATAATACATCTTCATTTATGTATTTATTCATCACATTTTTTCTCAAGCCCCATCCTAAACACAAATCATCTTATCTGTCAACTTCTGTCATGTAACCCTGTCTCAGAGATCGCTCTCGGAACTCCAAAGTTAACTGTATTACGCAGATTAACGGGGAGAAAAAAATCATACAAGTATTATAAATATTGCTTGGACCATAAATTGTCCATCTGTTCGTGTTCATGCAATGAGGTGGGACCGTTACAGGGCGCTTAGACACAGGGACTTATAAAGCGAATAAATCTGAATACATTCTAGAGTCGATCACCAGCGTGGCTCTCTTAGTGCTCTCGCCTCGTCACTTGGGATTTTGAATTCACGCGACTTTCAGAATTTTTTCTTCTTTGTGCACAAATATATGCAGAAACACGTTTTAGTGTTGGATTGCATTTAGGTTAAACGATGCCCTAGGCCCATTGCAACAGTGGCAGTCCCTTCGGCCGCCCATGAAAATAAAATGAAACAAACATGGCAATAAACCAGATTGGAGCGCAAAAACACGCCAGAGAAAAAGACGGTAACATAAAGCGACCCTTGTCTGGCCTCGCACTTTTGCACCGCTTATTTTGGCTAATGAATAGCAGTATCATAACAATATATACATATGTGTGTGTGTGTGTATATATATATGTATATATATATATATATATATATATGTGTGTGTGTGTGTGTGTGTGTGTGTGTGTGTGTGTGTGTGTGTGTATATATATATATATTTATATACGTATATATATGTATATAGTATATATAATATATATATTATATATATTATGAATATATATATATATATATATATATATATAATGTGTGTTTGTGTATACACACACACACAATTATATGCGCGCGCACGCGTGTATGTATGTATTTATATATATAAATGTATATATATACGCATGTATGTTTAAATATATATATATATAAATGTATAATATTCATATGTATGTATAAATACATTTATATTTATACATATATATATATACATTTATATATATACACACACACACACTGGTGTATATGCATGCATGTATGTATATATATGTATGTATATATATATATATGTGTGTGTGTGGGGGGGGGGGGGGGGGCTGCGTGTGTGTGTGGTTTTCCAATGCAGATAGTTATGATAACAGTCAAGGGCTTAAACAAGAGAAATGACTAACAAGGGTCGAATGTTGAGACGACGTTGGATATGTTTAGGTAGATAATAAGTTCCCATTGACGTCTATGTCGAATGTTGAGTTAGGGGGTTGAGTTAAGCTTTTGAATGTTGACTCTTCCTTTTTTTTTTTCTTTTAATTGCCTTTGATTTGTTATTGTTATCTTTGTTATCTTTAGTATTTCTGTTATCATTACTATTAATGTTACTGTTATGGCTATTATGATTATTATTATCGATATTATCATCAATATTGTTATTATTATTATTATCATTATGATGATGATGATTATCATTATTATTTTATAATTACAA
>NC_061821.1:3407582-3412582 GCF_019202785.1 Penaeus chinensis | reverse complement strand
AGATGAAAGGGGGAGAGAGAGAGAGAGAGAGAGAGAGAGAGAGAGAGGTGAGGGAGGGAGGGAGGGAGAGAGTGGAGAGAGAGAGAGAGAGATGAGAGGAGAGAGAGATTGAGAGAGGTGTGAGGAGAGGAGAGAGAGAGAGAGAGAGAGGAGAGAGGAGAGGGGAGGGAGGGGAGGGAGAGTGAGAGAGAGAGTGGAGGGAGGAGAGGAGGAGAGGGAGAGAGAGAGAGGGGAGAGGAGATGAGAGAGAGAGAGAGAGAGGGAGAGAGAGAGGGAGAGGGATGGGAGAGAGGAGAGGGGAGTGGGGGGAGGGAGGAGAGAGAGAGAGAAGAGAGGAGAGAGTGAGGAGAAGAGGAAGGAGGGAGGGAGGAGGGAGGAGAGAGAGAGTGAGAGAGAAGAGGAGAGGAGGAGAGGGGAGAGGGAGGGAGAAGAGGGAGAGGAGGGAGGAGGAGGGAGGGGGAAGAGAGAGGGGAGAGAGAGAGTGAAAGAGAGAGAGAGAGAGAGAGAGAGAGAGAGAGAGGAAGAAGAGAGGGAGGAGGGGGGAGGGAGGAGGAGAGGAGAGAGAGAGAAGATGAGAGGAGAGAGAGAGAGAGAGGAAGAGAGAGAGAAAAGAGGAGGAGAGAGAATGAGAGAGAGAGGAGAAAAGAAGGGGAGAGGACGAGAGAGAGAGAGAGGGAGAGAGAGAAAAAGGGGAAAAGAGAGAGAAAAGGGAGGGAGAGAGAGAGGGAGAGAGGGAGGAGGGGGGAGGTGGGGGGGAGGGAGAGAGAGAGAGAAGAGAGAGAGGGAGAGAGAGAAAGAGAGAAGAGAGAGAGATAGAGAGAGAGAGAGAGAGAGAGAGAGAGAGGGAGGGGAGGGGAGGGAGGGGGGGAGGGGGAGGGAGGGAGGAGAGAGAGAGAGGAAGGGGGAGGGAGGGGGAGAGAGAGAGAGAGAGAGAGAGGAGAGAGAAAGAGAGAGAGAGCGAGGAGGAGAGAGGGGGGAGAGGGGAGAAAGAGGAAGAGGGGGAAAAGGAGAGAGAGGAGAGAGAGGAGAGAGAAGAAGAGAGAGGGAGGAGGGAGGGAGGGGGGAGGGAGGGAGGAGAGAGAAGAGGAGAGAGAGGGGGGAGGGAGAGGGAGAGAGAGAGAGGAGAGGGGGAGGGGAGAGAGAGAGAGAGGGGAGAGGAGAGTGGGGAGAGGAAAAGAAAGAGGAGAGAAGAGGAGAAAAGAGAGGAGAGAGAGAGGGGAGGAGAGAGAGGGAGAGAGGGAGGGGGGAGGGAGGAGGAGAGAGAGAGAGAGAGAGAGGAGAGGGGGAAAAAGGGGGAGGGAGGGGAATAGGGGATAGTGGGGAAAGAGGGGGGGGAGGGAGGGGAGAGAGAGAGAGAGAGGGGGGGGGATTTTGGGGGGGGGGACCTGGCTTTTAAACCCCTTCTTTAGATCATTTACCTCTATCTAACTACACCGGTAAAAACTTTTAAAATCACTACTAGAAACTGCTAGTGTTAATTCTTATTAACATAACTAATATTTAGGAATTGCTAGTTTTAATTCTTACTAGCAATGCCAATTTCTAGGATCTATTTTTTGTTATAAAATTTCTAGCAAAAAGCAATTTTTTTAGCCCTGCGTGTTAGTTTTTCCTGACACACCTCGCTTTGTTTTCTGGGACTGGCTTAGTGTTAATCTTTACTAGCATAAGCAATTTTTAGAACCTGCTAGATTTAGTTCTTCCTTGCACAACAGTTTCTGGGGATTGCTAGTTGTAATCTTTACAAAACTTAACCCAATTTCTAAGAATTTTGTGTGAAAAAACGGTCAAATATATTTAACTGTACCTCCTCCAAGTTAGCCTTTCCGGGACCCCTGAAATTTTTGGCAACTTTGCAAAAAACCACTCACGCGATCGACTACGCTAAGTTGCCAACACCCAAAATAAAAAGCCCGAAAAAAAACATTTTAAAAATTTCCCGGGTACGACGGAAAATTTCCCTCGTTCAGTCCTTGCCCCGGTTTTCCCAAAAAGGAAAGTTTATCTCCCCACCCCCTCCCCCTGTCTCCCCCCCCTCCACCCCTCCCCCTCTTGTCTTTTGAATTACCCCGGGGTTTTATTTTGCATTTTTATCGAGCAATGTTGCTCCCCTCGTGGCCCTAATTTGTTCAAACTTGAAATTGGTCCCAAGGGCGTTCCACAGATTTCCCTCTCCCCCGCCCCCCCCTCCCCTCCCCCCCTTTCCTTCGCTCCGTGATTTCGTGCTTTGAATTTGCGAAAGAATGTGTTTTCATTTCTTTCTTTTCTCTCGTGTGACTTTCTGTTTCGTAAGAAGAGTGAAATTCGAACGCATTGCACATATATGTCTTAAAGTTCCATGTAGGGTGAGATTTATACGTAAAAAAAAAAAAAAAAAAAAAAGATCGCGGGGTATGAAAAAAAAAAAAAAAACCCTCCAAAACTCGCCCTCTTTCAGGCCATAGTCCTTCTTACCCTTAAAAGGCAGGTTGGCTTTTACCTTTATCAAACCCTACGTAGCTGAAATAGCGAGGGAGAAACGATGGATATAATGAGGCTGAATGGCGAGACCCCCAGAGATTTCAACGGCGAGGTAGATAGTGATCAAATCCCTGACCTAAACCCTTGCCTCTGCCAGCCCTTTTTGGGAACCCTTCGTAAATTTTTTTTTATGTAGATGCAAAAGAGTGTTTGTGAATTTTTATAAAAAGAATTTTAAAATTTAAATAGAGAGTGGAATAAAAGGGCAAAGGGGGGGCACGGGGAGAGGGTTTTTCAAAGGGGGGGGAAGGAACAAAAAACCCAAAAGGGTTAAGCCAGACTGTGGACGGCGGCAGGTGCGAGCGAGCGAGCGAGCGACCAGCCGCTAAGATTAAGCGGTTTTACATACACCTAATATCCGACTTTTGCCTCCATACCTTCTCTCTCGCCTCCGTGATAACGCGAAGTTTCCAGATATTAGTCTCACCACAATAGACCCATAAATAAGATACTATACATTCTTCCTCAAATATATTTCAGACCCATAGCAAAAACCGTTGCTTATTGGAATTCTATGTGTAATTTTTGGCAACAGACATCTTAGCGGTATCCGCTAGTGAGAGTGACATTGACCTGATGTGGGCGAGGCGAGTTGCCGGATCGTAATATCCCACGAAGAACCGCCGCCTCTGCGCGACATACTTGCTGGAAGCCGTGTTTTAGCCCCGAACGCTAACAATGGCGTGGCGCGGAGAACAGATAATCAGAGAAAAGGACCAAAAGAAAAAATACAACAGCGACCGGGAAGAACAAAGTAGAAAAGCGATGACTCCCCACCAATGCGGTCCGGGAACATACGGCAGGAAGGTCTGTGACACGCTCCCTCGGGACTCGCTGGCCTTGCTGCTGCTGTGCTGCTTGCTGCTGCTGGGCTGCTGCTAGCACAACCGCCATCCTCCGACTGCAAAGTGAAGCGGGCGAATTGGCGATGTTAACAATACATGCTGCTGTAGGGTTCGAGGCTGCGTTCTCATTCTCTCTCGCTCTCTTATCCGATCGGGGGATCTCGGGGGCTTTGGAGCATTCTTAATTGCCGTCTGTATATTGCTCTTTATGTTTCTGTTTTTCTCTTTTCTCTTATTCTTTTTATCTCTCTCTTTACCTATTCATCTGTCTATCTATCTCTAACTCTTCTTTCTCTTCCTATGACGCAACCTCTTCACGCAGCCGAGATTTCGAGTCCCTCAGGATACAAAAAAAAGTTTGTTTTAGTGCAGTTCGTGATTCAGTATTCTTTGGTTTATAATCTCCATTGTTCAGATTTTAATAAATGTATAGGAGTGTATAGGTACAATAGCAACTTGTGTTTTATGAAGATCACAAGATCTAAGAAGTAAGTGTGGCATTCTTGTATAAGACAATGCTATAATGCTCTAAAAATTTGGAACAAGCTAGAGAACAAAAAGAGGAATAAAAAAAAAAGTACGCTCATTAACACAACATACGCGCGGTTGTATGTATGTATGGATTTTATGTGTGTGTGTGTGTTGTGATTCGTGTGTGTGTTGTGTGGTGTTGTTGGTGTTTTGTGTGTTGTGTGATGTGTGTGTGTGTGGTGTGTGTGGGGGTGTGGTGTACACTATACATTTACCTAGTTCCATATACTTAGAAATTTACTTTTAGCATATATATTTTATATATCGGAAGGCCAAGTGAAGTTAGGACAGTACTCTCCCTGATGTGGATCGAAACAAGCCCAGTTAATGGGCTAAGTTATTTCATTCACCTCTTTGTCCGAGTTGCTCTGTACAACGATTCGTTATCCTTTCACTCCAAAAGAAGTATCTAAGATATAATATCTTGACCGTTTCACGTGATCTTATCATCGCCGGTTGATGATCATCTCGTCTTTGAACGCGTGGTTTTCGCCGAGGAGACATGCTCCGAGTAGGGGGGGGGGGTGGGGTGCGTTGTGGTATGGGGGAATAAAATTTGCTGTTTTCTGTCATTTGCTGTTTTATTCAGGCAGAGCTAGTCGTTAAGGAAGAATGTTAATCTACTGGTATGTATGTTGTTTCTTTGTAGTGTGTGATATTTAGTGTTTGTTTGTTTTTTGATATGTGTTGTGGTTGAGGTGGTATGTTATAGAGCAATGGTTGGGTGGGTGTAGGGTTTGGGTGTAGTTTGTGTTACTTTGTTGGTGATTTGTGAGTGGTTTAACATCTAACACTCTACACTACACACACACTACTCATTTTGTTAGAGAGTGTGGTGTGTGTTGAGTTTTACGGCTGTGAGAGTTGGTGAGTGGGGCGCTCTTCACTCGCTTATGAATATCTCTATGTATATATATGTTTTGTACAAAATAGGAGTATATCTATATCTTAAATATTATCACACTCACTCTCTATCTATCTACTCTAAATCTATCTTCTATTATATGTCTTTATCATCTATATTGTATCTATCAATACTATATGATATATATGTGTGTTTGTCGTGTGTTGTGTGTCGTGTGTGAAGTTGAGTGTGGTGTGGTG
>NC_061821.1:3382582-3390082 GCF_019202785.1 Penaeus chinensis | reverse complement strand
GAGACGCCTCGCCCTCATCGGAGCGAGAGAAAACGGGGCGCGTGTCCGTCGCTCCGGCAGTCTGGCTTTGGCCGCAGAAGGTAACGGACGTACCGGGGTGCTCGCTCAGTTTACCTGGATGTCACTTGGGTAACGCGCCAGGAGCCGATTCTTCTCGTTATCGGAGGCATACAGGGGGCATCCAGGCCGTTATCTCGTACGAAACGAGGAAAAGAAGACGGAGGAAGACCTTTTTCACGGGTGCGCTTTGATTCCCCTTTCTTTTGCACGACGTTCATCTCTGCCGCCTTCACCATGCAGAACCTCGACGCAACAGGCACCACGATAGTCATCACCATCCTCCTGGAGGGGACGTAACAGCGCATCATCTTCACCACCCTCTCGAGACGTTCCTCTTCGCCTCCCCCACCACGCCGCCCATCCCCCACCGCTCGTCGACGCTGCACTTCTCATTTCATCGTCGCCGCCTTCGCACCAGGCTCGACGTCCGCACACAGTGAAGGAGACAGGAGAGATCATCCTCTGAGAGAGAGAGAGAGAGAGAGAGAGAGAGAGAGAGAGAGAGAGAGAGAGAGAGAGAGAGAGAGAGAGAGAGACGTCGGGAAGTTGCATGACCCGCCGCCCAACCGCCTCCTCCCCGAGCTGCCTGCTCCCGCCCCGTCGCCGTCGCCGCTGAGGAGGACCTTGGGATGCCCTTGGAGATGTGCGGCGAAGTTGATGCGTGGAAGATCAAGACCGTCTTGGTTAGCATCCTCGTCGCCTCGGCTTGTGCAGGTATTTTGGCTTCCTCGTCTTGAGTTTGGGGTTGGATTCTGGGCAAGTGTAAATTCGCAAAACATGGCATTTTTTAATTATTCATAATACAACAGTAAGCAATAAAAAAATAAAAAAATAACGCTAGTAAGGATATGCATTTAAGGGAACTTAAATACAGTCTCAGATCCCCAATATGAAATTAGCGATATGGCTGACTTTATTTACGTTATCAGATTTACTTGTATTCGCCTTTAACGCTTCCAAAAAAAATCACGAACGAACATTCGCGAAAAAAAAAAACATTAACACACAGTTCCCCTTTCAAAGTATAAATAACTCGTCCGTAATTCCCTCCGTCGCATATCGCAAGACCGGCTCTTCGCCCCTTGCACAGGAGAGGCGCTGAAGCCACGGCCTCTTCCGCCGCCAGAGCCAAATAGTGTCATTTTTTACAACGGCGTGGCACCCCAAGGTTACAGGCATCACGCTACCTCCCCCCGACTGAATGCTTTCGGAGTTCCTGCGTGCTTGCCAATCCTCTTCCCATTTCCTGCAACCTTCAGGCGTCCTTGATTAGCGCCATCCTCACTGCCCTTCCGCTGGCCGATGAAGGGCGTCCTCGCTCCTGTGGATCTTCGAATCCTTCGCCGAGCGTTCTGCGGTCGTAGGCTAGAGTAGACTTTGATAGACTAGGGTAGGTTGGGTTGGGATAGGGTAGGCTGGGTTAGGCTAGGCTATATTAAGTTAGGCTACATTGAGGGCCGAGGAACACAGGGACTAGGGAACGCAGGTTTTCCCCCCGCAACGAAGTTCTTTAACAAAGGTGTCGACTGCAAAACTCTTGTGGGTGCTGCCTGACCTTCAAGTACACCTGTGTGTATGTTTGCAAAGTCATTTCGGCAGATTCTTATTCCAGTGCTGACTAATGTCGTGTCTTTACTTTCGTTCAAGATAATTTGAGAACGCCATCCCATTGCCTTCGAAGGAGTTGTTGCCTTTAGCGTTAAGATAGTCCTCGGCGAGTTTTGCATTTCAGTCGAAGCATATTTCGAACATTTAGTCGTTGTGTTAATGGCTGTCCAATCTGCTTCGGAATTCGCCGTTTCTGGGAGCCTTTGAGACGGGATTCCCACACTTTTCTTTTTATGTTTCTCATTTTCTCATGCATATTGTCATTACCCTTGTGCTCTTCCATGCTCTGCAACATTTGCACCATCATGCCTTTGGTGGGTTGCAAGGCGGGTAAGAATATGTTATACTTTGGTAACATCGCGTGGATTTGTGACGTCATATCTCCTTTGCAATGACGGTGGATTTTTGGGTTTGTTTGTTTGTTTGTTTTCTTTGTGGATTTTATATTTTTGGATCTATTGGTAACGCGTTCATTTACGTTTTTGTTTTTGTTCACTCAGTTTTGGTGGTTTGAAGTTATGTATATTTTTTTCTTATTTACGTTTAATTTCTTCCTCTATTCCTTCTTTTATCTCCTTCCCTCCCCTCTTCCCCTTCTCCATTCCCACCTCTCTTCTTCCCTTCCCTCTCATTCCTCTTCCTTTTCACCTACATCCCTCCTACTCTTCCCTCTTCCTCCTCTTCCTTTTTATTAACCACTTTCCTACTCTTCTCTCTTCCTCCTTTTCCTTTCATCTACCTCTCTTCTCCCTTTCTTCGTCCTTTTCGATATCAGAAACCAGTCACGTGAGAATTGCAAATAACTGCAACTTGCAAGCAATTTATCTAATATGCGCTTTGCTGCAATTTATCTGCAAGTCATTTTCCTGCATTGTTTTTTTCCTCTGTCTTAACACATCTCTGCATTTGTGTGTGTGTGTATGTCTGTATATATGTATGTATGTATGTATGCATGTTAAGTTGACTATAACTATCATTTTATGTGTATATGTGTCTACGTATATATGTACGTGTGTATGCGTGTTTGTATAAATGTATGTGTGTGTGTGTGTGTACGTGTATGTATGTCTGTATATGTATGTTAAGATGACTATAAGTATCATTTTATTTCTCCACCTTATCTTACAGAACATTCCCAACGATATTTTCCGAATGATTATTTTCTCCCAGTCAGTTTCCAAGCGTTAAGAAAAGAGAGAGACAAAAGCTATCGAGAAGAAAAAATGCGAGGATTCCCTTTTCAAGCTCATGGCTGCCTAGAGCTGTCATGAGCTGTCATATCCAAGGCCAAAACGAGTGTCACGTGTCATGGTTGAGTAGCCATAAGCATAATGCAAATTCATTCTTTGGTTCTCCGATTTTAAAGAAAGTATATATCACTTTGCATATTAAATGATTCGATTCTCTGATATGGCGGATATATTTCGCTCTGCATGTTAATTATTGAAGACTTTGGTTTTATAGTTATGATATTTCATTTAATATAATGGTTCATGGTTTTATATATTTTATTCTATGTCGATTAAACTGCGGGGGTAAAATAAACAAAAGAAGAGCGATTCCGGCCGGTCGAAGGAGAGGAAAAGGCATTCAAGTGGCATTTGAAATATGAATCAGGAAGATCCAACTCTCCGAAATTAAAACAAACACGAAGTGCGAATAACACAAACACGAGGTGCGAATAACACAAACAGAGGTGCGGATAAGGGTGGAAGATGTGGTGTGTCCTTCTTGCTCAGGGTTACATTGTAAAAGTACAGAACAATTACATTCTTGTGAATTCAAGTCGGACAGTTTTATTAGTGTATACATTAGAAAATACCTCATAGTTTAGAATAAATTAAGATTAAATAACCATACTATACACACAAAGTATGCATATAAATAATCATTTGTAGATACACGCATTCGCTCCTAGTCAGACAAGCATACATGCACACACGCGGACTCGGGTATGCAGCCTCTCCTTTTTAATTGCTTATCTAACCTATTCTTGGGAAATCTTTCAAAACTCTTGTCCGTAAATAATCTTGTCAGCAAACAAGCAAATGACACGCACGCACCTGGACCAACAGTAATTTATCTTGCAGTGCTTAGGATCATGTTGCACAAACACTGTTAGTCTTATGCATACACAGATTTGTGATTTGCATTCAACTTGCATCGCGTTCTTTGCTCTTGCAGGCGCCAGCTCTTGCATAAACACATATTATCATGGACGCATGTGCAACTGCACTAACGTTCGCGCGCAAAATCACACACACACACACACGCACTCATTCACTCACTCACTCACTCACTCACTCACTCACTCACTCACTCACTCACTCACACACTCACTCACTCACTCACTCACTCACTCACTCACTCACTCACTCACTAACTCACTCACACACACACACACACTCACTCAATCACTCACACACACACACACTCACTCACTCACTCACACACACACACACACACACACACACACACACACACACACACACACACACACACACACACACACACACACACACACACACACACACACACACACACACACACACACACACACACACACACACACATACACACGAATTCTCTTAAAGTATTCTTACATAATTCCTGAAAAAATGATAAGAATAATAGGCACCGTGGATAAGAAAAGTATGTACTCAAAAACAAAGCATTTTGTTCTTTTGTATATACCTTCCTTATCATTTACATTCACTCTCCTTTCGCGGCGGTGAGGAAAAGGTTTGCATTCACGCTCCCTTACTTAATGCATCGTCTTCATTCGCTGCTTGGGGAATGCTATATTAAAGGGATTATTTTAAACTTATGCTCTATGAAGTAGCAAACTCAGATAATTTTATCCATGGAGTACTATGAAACTGATTATTAAATGATATCATTACTCTTCACTAAAGCAATTAAATCAACCGTAAAGATAATGTATCTAGGGTGTGTGAAATAACTTACAAGAAAGAACACGAGGAAACGAGCAAATAATTGTACACTTTACTATTCCGTTCTGATCAATAAGTACATTATACTTAACCCGCTAGATTTTTTAAATCTTTGCAGTAAACTTTCACTCTCTTTCTCCGTCACTCTTGATTCTGCTCTCTCTCTCTCTCTCTCTCTCTCTCTCTCTCTCTCTCTCTCTCTCTCTCTCTCTCTCTCTCTCTCTCTCTCTCCCCTCTCTCTCTCTCTCTCTCTCTCTCTCCCTCCCTCTCTCTATCTCTCTTTCTCTCATTCTATCATTCCCTCCTTCCCTCCCTCTCCCTGTCCCTCTCCCTGTTTCTATCTGAATATTTCTTTCCTTTGTCTTCAGTCTCTTACATTCTTTTCGTGCCATTATCAGTGATTGTCTTTTGTTTTCTCTTCTCTGTTATATTTTTTCTCTTCATAAAGGCCACTTCATGACCTGACCTTTGGGGGGATTTTTTTATGAGCTTTTAATACTTTGGCTTTTCTCTGTTGACCTCATGTGGGCAGGCGGATCGTGACCTGTCTTGACCTGACATATTGGGTCGGAAGCAAAAATGTAACTTGAACTGATTTTGTTTTGAGTTAAGTCTTCACATGTTAGAGGATTTTATTACATTCGAAAACGAATAAGCACGTAGGTTATACTCTATTGAAGCAAAACAACTTTTTCTCATTTGAGATTTGCATATGAATTTGTGAAGAGATATATAATTATGTCTTACGTTATTAATATGAGATATAGGAAGACAGTAAGATACTTCGAAAGTATAGACAGAATAACTTCGACCGTAGAAACAGAATCGCCAAAACGGCAATCAAATCCCCTACTAACAAGATCTGATCCCCCACAGCCGATTGGAAGGAGGATCTGTCCAACGAGCTGAGCATCGGCGTGAGTGACAAGGGATACGCCCGAGCGGTTCTAGACTGCGAGGATGACCACATGGCATTCGTCATCACCATGGAGGAGGACTTCGAGGGCGTGGTCTATACGAGAGGCAGCTTCCACGCCCGCAAAGGCCCCTGCTTCCTGGACGCCACGAGCGGCAAGGAGTTCGCGCTCAAGTTCAACTATAAGGACTGTGGCACCAAATACGTAAGTTTTTTGGGGGTGAATTTTACAGTAGAGCATCTCCTTTTTTTTATAAACATGATTAGTTTAATTGTAATAAATACAGTTAATAGATATTTCCTCTAGAAAACAAGAGGCATTTTCATTTTTCTGATGAATTTTCTGATATTCACAGGACAGCGCGCTGGGTGCCCACGTGAACACCGTAGTCGTGCAGCATGACGATGACCTCATCTTTCCGGGTGACCTCGCCTTCGCCCTCAGATGCCATGACCAGGTCACCGTCAGCGCCTCCATGAAAGGGTAATTACAAGCTTGTTTCCATTATCGGATTTGTTGGGTGTATATATATTCAATTTAATTAAAAAGTATGGACACATAATTATGAAGGTTTGATATTTTAATATAAAAATTACACAACCTTAGCAATAAGAATATTTGCAAAGCATGTAAACAACTTACTTTCAAAATAATTAAAGAGAATGAGGTGATATGAATGAAAGTTAAAACCACAACTTCCACTCTAAGATGTTCACAGATATAAAATAATAAAGAGATAAAGTAATGGAGATACAATGTAATAAAGATATCAGGTCATTCGAAAATCATCTCTTTCAAAAGCAAGGCAGAATAAAATGTGGTAAAGGGTTTCCATACCGAGGGCTCACTTTCGCTCTCAACTCCCCAGGGTGAAGTCCAAGATCACGCTCGTGGACCCCGATCCTGGCGCCAAGGAGGACTCTAAGGACGAGCTCTCTGCCACCTCCTCGTCGCGGGTCGTGACCTTGAGCCCGGCCCGCCCATCGCCGCCCAAGGAGGAGCTATAGCGGATCCTCAGAGGCACGGAGAGGTACCGTCGATCCTGCAGGCGGGCGTGAGGATCCTGACGCGCGCTTTCGGGGAGAGGGTGGGAGTGGGGGGGTAGTGGGGAGGGAGTGGAAGTGGGGAGCGGGAGAAATGGGGAGGGAGTGTCGGGAGCTTGGGAAGGGGGGAGGGAGTGACTACAGGAGCGGGGAGAGGTTGGGGAAGTGTACGTGGGGAGGCGGAAGAAGAGGGGAGCGGAGAGGAGGAAGTGTGGGCAGAGCAGCGACCCCTCCGCCCGGCCTCTGATCAAAGACTGACCAGTTGCCCCTTCAGCAGCGACCGCGTAAAAAGGAGTGCGAAGGGGCGGTGTGTGGATTCCCTTCCCTCTTTCCCCTCATGCCACTCCCGCGTCCCCTTCCTTCCCCCTCCGAGTGGAATGCACACGCGAGCACTTCCCGGTGTCCGTTGCAAGGTGGAAGCTAAGGGAAGTTGAGCGTTGTTTTATTTTGCAAGATTGATCTCATAAAAAAGTAGTGTTGGTGAGTTGAGACTCCTTCCCCCCATTTTTGCTCGTATTTTTTTTTTTCTTCAAGAATTCTCTTTTATCCATTTCCTTCTGATCGTCCTTCCCTATCTCCTTTATTCCCTTTCTTCTCTTCCTCACCTCCAGGAGGGTGAAATCTTTAAAAAAAAAGGGGGTAGTAATTTAACAAAGCCAAATATTCTTGTGGTATGAAAAGAAATCTCTGTTTATCGTTCACTCCGTCTTGTTTTATTTTATACTGTACCAAATTTAGAAATTCTTCCCATTTGCCAAATGATATGTGAAAAAAAATAATGACCTGGTGCTTTAATGCCATTATATTCCCTTTTCGTTTATCATCTTCACGAATATCTTTCCTCGCCTGGTTTCTTCCTGGTTTCGAATTGGAACAAGAAAACGAGAAGGTTTTCGAAGGGGGTGAATATACTTCGTT
>NC_061821.1:3365082-3367582 GCF_019202785.1 Penaeus chinensis | reverse complement strand
CAAAACTATTAAAAGAAATGGAAGTTTCATAAGCATATGCAAGCGACTCCCTACGGAAAACAACTTTGCTGATCCAAGACACCGAAGTCCACGGCCAGGGAGAGAGAGGATTCAGGTCAGATCCTAATTCTACACGAGGTCATTGTCCTCTATAACCATTCATTATGCGAGAGGTGCTGAAGACGTCGAGGCTGGAGACTTAGGTAAGTGGACGTTGAAGATTTTCTTGCAATTTACTAGTGGTCTGGTACCTCTCGAGGATGAGGAATAGCGAGGACATACATGGGATGGGCTGGTGAGTGCAGAACGGAAAGGAACGAAAGGGCATTGTTGGTTGAACTGGTTGTCTTAGAGGTGGCCAATCACTTATCACTTCTGAAATTGAAGAAACGGTGATTCCTCAAATTCACGAGGGGATACGTTAGGTGTGGGAAACGACCTATGCCTTAGACAACAAAAAAAAAAAATAGAAAAACGACGATGATGACAACAGAAACAACATAATCAACAGCAATAACGAACAACTCCCTGGTAGGTTCTCGCGGGTAATGGGATTTCTCTCTTGCTTCCAGAGGACGGCCGTGTTGCCAAAAAATTGACTACAAAGAGAACCTAAACGCTGTTGGATTATCTTGTAGGCTAAACGTAGATCATCCATGAAGGGTTCTTTATCTTCTTCTCTTCCTCCTCCTTCCTCTTCCTCTTCTATTTCCTCTTCCACATCTTCGTCCTTCCTCCCCCTTTCCTTCCCCCCCCCCCCCCCGTCCTCTTCCTCCTTCCCCTCCTTTTTCTCCACGTAAGTTCTGTGCTATAGTTTGTTGCCTGACTGTTATACGTAGGAATGAATGTCAGTTCTGAGAGCAATAAGTATTAACCTTGCAGATTTTCCCCGAGGCTGACTGGTCAGTCTACTAGAGTATTTCGAAACCTGACTTAGAATAGATGATGGATAATTTTGTTTATTTTTTTCCAAGGGGGAGATAATAAAATTGGTGGGAGAGACGTGCGTGCTAGCGAAACCTAGCCAATAAGGAAAATTATTAAAGCACCTCTGCTTGAAAATGGTTTGAGAATTCACAGACAAGCAGAGGTCTGTCTGAGATAGGAGAAAAAAGTTTCGAGATCTCACAGCTGCTAACCACTTGTACTAAAGTTGATATAAATAGCATCTTCCTTTACACGTCATTCAAAATCGATTTATAACGATGGGCTTATTTTTCCTACTTAGATCTCACAGTTGTACGTTATCCTAGGTAAACAGTTGCTGATACTGCATACAAACTACTCACTCCTGACTCCCTATAATTTTATGCTAGAGAGGCGATAGTTAACTACCAAAGAAATTATTAACGAACGATCCTAAAAAAAAAAAAGAAGCATAATTTCGAAAAGCTAAATTTTAGAAATTCCTCCTTTTTCAAAGAATAATTACTTGGTGGTGGTGGAGAAGGCGAAGGTGGTGGTGGAGAAGGCGAAGGTGGTGGTGGAGGAGAAGGTGGTGAGGGAGGAGGAGGAGGTGGTGGTGGTGGTGGAGGAGGAGAAGGAGGGGGTGGTGGAGGAGGAGAAGGAGGTGGCGGTGGTAGTGGAGGAGGAGAAAGCGGTGGGGGAGGAGGAGTAGGAGAAGGTGGTATTAGTGGAGGAGGAGAAGGTGGTGGTGGTGGTGGAGGAGGAGAGGAAGGTGGCGGTGGTAGTGGAGGAGAAGAAGGTAGTGGTGGTGGTGGTGGAGGAGGAGAAAGCGGTGGGGGAGGAGGAGGAGGAGAAGGTGGTATTGGTGGAGGAGGAGAAGGTGGTGGTGGTGGTGGAGGAGGAGAGGAAGGTGGCGGTGGTAGTGGAGGAGAAGAAGGTAGTGGTGGTGGTGGTGGAGGAGGAGAAAGCGGTGGGGGAGGAGGAGGAGGAGAAGGTGGTATTGGTGGAGGAGGAGAAGGTGGTGGTAGTGATGGAGGAGGAGAAGAAGGTGGTGGTGGAGGAGGAGAAGGTGGTGGTAGTGATGGAGGACAAGGACGAGGAGGTGGGGGAGTTACAGGAAGAAGAGAAAGAGGGGTAGGAGGAGGTGAAGGAGGTGAAGAAAGACGAGGATGAGTAGGAGAAAATCCTGTTAATTATAATAATAGGAGAGAGAGAGGGAGAGATAGAAAAAGAGAGAGAAACTAAGAAGGAGAAAGAAAAAGAAATAGAAAGCAAGAGATAGATAAAGAATAAAAAAAAAAATATATATATATAAACAAAGAAAGATAAAATGCAAGATAGAAAATGAGAATTAAAAGAAAGAGAAAGGAAGAGAAATAGACTGGCAAACAGAGAGAGAGAGAGAGAGAGAGAGAGAGAGAGAGAGAGAGAGAGAGAGAGAGAGAGAGAGAGAGAGAGAGAGAGGGGGGGGGGGGGGGGGAGGGAGATAGATAGATAGATAGAGAGAGAGAGGGAGATAGATAGAGAGAGAGAGAGGGGGGGGGGGGAGATAGAGAGAGAGAGAGAGAGAGAGAGAGGGAGATAGATAGATAGA
>NC_061821.1:3355082-3357582 GCF_019202785.1 Penaeus chinensis | reverse complement strand
AACCACAGACATAGACACAGACATAGACACAGACATAGACACAGACATAGACACAGACATAGACACAGACATAGAACACTAACAGATAGGTAGAGACAAATGGCAGGAAGGAAGAAGGAAAGGGAGATAGAAAAGATAGGAGAGGGAAAACTTAGAAAAGATAGGAAAGGGAAAACATTGTACTCTGTAGGCCTATAGGAGATAATTATACCCATGATTACCCATAAATTAAGTAGTACATGAAAGTCAATAGAAATGCAAGTTGTAAGACACTTTTCATATCCATTGCAGACTGTACAAATCAGGATGTTTCTCAATAGAACAGTGGCAGTATAAGGTACTTGCCTTGGTCTCCACACCTTTTGCTCTCTGACAAAGGCCAACAAACATTTGCATACATATTCTGGCAAGATAGCATTTGAATTGTGTGTTCATTTGATCACTAAGGAGATCTGCAGTAATTTTCTTCAGTAAAGTTTGTTAGATAAAGAAAAATAGATTAAAAATAAAAATGATAATTATACTTCAATGAATGATGGCCTCTGTACAGTGGTGAGGCTATACCAGAATTCCAGATAGCACCTATACATGCCATAATAGAGACAGAATTCAGTTCTACTTGCTGAATCGGAATTTTATTGCACTAATGATGCTTATTCCTGAACTGCAGTTTTTCAGAATCATTCTAAATCCTTAGGAAAACCAATTTAAATGTTGGCGTATATGTTCAGTGGGCTGAAGTGTCCAAATTTCATTGAGTGTTTAGGATTTTGAGCTTCTCTGGCACTTTATGTGATAAGGGCCCTAAATATTTTTAGTAACAGGAAAAGTGGCAACCTATAGAAACTGTAGCTCAAGGCTATGCCGATTAAAGACGAGATAAAATAGTTCATTCAGGGAACCTTGATTATCATTTCGGCAAGGTGACAAGTGTGCTCAGATTTTTTCCCAGTGCCATTTGGTAAAATTAGCACAACTTGAGTTTTTTCCTTTGTTAACAGTTCCGACTCACAAGGAGGAATACCATAAAATGCATATCAAACCCCAAAACCCATCTCTGTCAGTACTAGTAATAATAAAGGCTTGATTTTTCACTTAATTTTATGCATTTGAAAAAGTGTATTTTACTTCCATAACCCAATGATAAGTGTCATTAAAAGGCAAAGTTGAAAAACTTTGTCTATCATGGTTACCCCTCACTTATCAAAAATGGGATAGATTGCTATAAATATGGAAAGAAACTCATATGAAGTAATTCATTTTGTCATGTAAAACAATAGGACGTTTAGTTGTGCTTAGATGTATGTGTAATAAAAAAGACAGTTATATAAAATTGCATAACTGTGATATGTAATATAATGGTGTGCGAGAGTGACTGTGGGAGGAGGAAAAAGTCTAGGGTTTAATTAAGTGAAATATTCCAAACAGTTGCAAGAATTTCACTCGCTACATTCCATTTTGAAGATGATAGAGATGAGAAAACACACTTGAAGGAGGGGATACAAGGGGACTAGGAGTATAGTGATGATACTGTGGGTTTGGCTGAAGGGAACATGCTAAATGGAATCAGGTATATTAGTGGACAAAAACGTATATCCCATTCATAATGAGAAAGTCGTGTGGAAAAATCATGCCAGTTTTCGACAGGCCTTCTGCGATGATGATGAGTAGGACTGGTTACACTTTATGGGATTAGCTATGATTATGGTAAATAGGTCTTTAGGGATTAAGCGATCAATTTTTTGTTTTGTTTTGTTTTCTGTATAGTTTTTCACTTTTGAGTCCTTTAGTTATAGGTCAGAACAACAGCTTCGAATCAGACTTGGCCAAAACATGTAATGCAGATTTTCTTCTAAGTTTGAGATTTTGTTTTGAGAGTGTATATTTTATTGTGACATTTATTTTAGTTGGCTATAGAAAAAAAGGGCCCTTTTCAGATTAATTGATTTTTGTTGTTGTGCAGTCAGATTTAAATTGTTACAAGCCTTTACACAAGAATAAAAAAACTAATTTGAGAAAAAGTTGCTTCTTATATTAAAAATACCAAAAGATAACTGAGATGTTGAGATCTCTATTGGGACTAGCCAACGCTGGTGTGGGTATTCAGAAAAATTACCAGATAAATAACTTTGTCTCATAGATTCTCACCATTTTTGTGTCTACTTTTTTGAGGTACCACAACAAATTTGAAGTAAAAAGATTGGGTAATTTTTATGATGACTTTATCAAAATGATCTCTGATGGCCTAGGATATTTTTATGGTAATTGAGGTGGATGAGTGAAACCCGAAACAAAAATTTTTGTCTTAAAACATGAACGTTATTAATACACACAATCTATAGAGGGAGGCTACTGAAAATTTTAAGATATAATGACTTTTATAGCAATTTTAGCACTCCTAAACCCACTACTGATGGCCAGCAACATAACAGACATTCAGTTAGTATTGGTTTATGTTGCCAACCTATTTTTGTGGTCACCAGTATTATTGATAGTAAAC
>NC_061821.1:3346430-3352482 GCF_019202785.1 Penaeus chinensis | reverse complement strand
GAAGCGGGGCAGAGAAAGATCTCGCGGTGACTGATGCGTTCTTTCTTTCTTTTCCCCCTTTTTCTCTCTTTCTTTCGCTCTTTTTCTCTTTCTTTCGTTCTTTTTCTTTCTTTCTTTCGCTCTTTTTCTTTCTTTCTTTCGCTCTTTTTCTCTTTCTTTCGCTCTTTTGCTTTTTCGTTTCCTTTCGTTCTCTCTCGCTTTCGTTTTCTCGTTTTTTTTTCTTTCTCTTTCTCTTTTTCGTTCTCTCTTTCTTATCTCTTTTTGTCTCTTTCGTTTTTGCTCTCTCTGTTTTTGTCTCTCTTTTTTTGCTCTCTTTCTTGCTTCCTTTCTGTCTGTCTTTCCGTCTCTCTCTCATTCTCTTTCTTATTTTAATTTTCCTTTTCATTTTCATTATCTCCCTCTCTCTCTGTCTCTGTATCTCTCTCTCTCTCTCTCTCTCTCTCTCTCTCTCTCTCTCTCTCTCTCTCTCTCTCTCTCTCTCTCTCTCTCTCCTTCTCCCTCCCTCCCTCCTCTCGCCAAGTATTTAGGAGCTAATTCATGCAGAGCGGGATTATAAGCCATCTGTTTCCAAAGCCAATTTTTTTTTGCGTTTTTTCTTTTATGAGGCGAGGCGTTTTGTTTTTGTTTTTGTATTTTTTGCGTTTTTGTTTGTGCGGTTTTAAAATTATTTTGATTTTTTTTTTTTTTTAATCTTGATAATTTGGTAGGTGGATAGGTAGATAGATAATAAGATAGATAGGTTAACATAAATAGATAGGTTGATAGACAGATAAAAGGATGGATAGGTAAATAAATAAATGTTTAGTTAGATAGACAGACAGGTAGACATACAGACAGACAGATAAGCAAACGCAGATAGGTTGATAGAACAATATTTTCCCGCCTCTTCCCTTTGTAAATCAACACCCCGATAATTCAAATAAATAAATAAATAAATAAATAAAAAACTTTACGCCGCAACACCTCGTCCGAATAGGTTGAACGAGCGTTGTGACTCATGTTCGAATTTCTCCCGGCCACGATTCGGCGGGAAATACTGCCAGTGATTCATAAGCTCGTATTTTTCATAAGTTCATATTTTGTTCTGCAGCTTCAGTTGGGAAAGATGGTGTTCGGATGTTTTTTGTTTTTTTTCCTGAGTGTTCGGATGTTTGGATGTTTGGGTTTGCGGGTTTTCGCGCGTTCGGATGTTAGGGCTTTCGGGTGTTCGCGTGTTCGGATGTTAGGGCTTTCGGGTGTTCGCGTGTTCGGATATTAAGGCTTTCGGGTGTTCGCGTGTTCGGATGTTAGGGCTTTCGGGTATTCGGGTGTTCGGATGTTCGAGTGTTTGGGTTAGCGGGTTTTCACGTGTTCGGATGTTCGAGTATTTGGGTTTTCGGATATTCTCTTGTTCGTTTTTTTTTTCGGTGTTCACGTGTTCGGATGTTTGGGTTTTCGAGTGTTCGGATGTTTAGATTTCCGGGTGTTCGGATGTTCGTATTTCATCACACCTGTCAATCAAGGTAATAAGGATTAATAGATAAGAGAAAGAATAAAAAAAAAAAAAAGATGGGCGTAAAAATAGAAAGAGAGAGGGAGATAGACAGACACAAAGATATATATAAAGAAATAGATAGAGACAGAGATAGAGATTGAGAGAGAAAGAGAAAGAGAGTGGAGGAGAAGGGAAAGAGAGAAGTGAACGAAAATTCGCAAATAGATGGATGTATTGATATTTACACAGAAAAATATTAACAGGAAAAGAAAGAGGAGGGGTGAATAATAATGACTGAAAAAGATCATATGAATATTATGCGGACGAACGAAACAGAAGGCAGAGAGGAAAAAAAACATGTATATATATAAATATAAATAAATATATATATATTTATATATATAATGTATACATACACAGATAGATAAATATGTGTAATATATTATATATGTGTATATGTATATGTACATATACACATATGTGTATGTATATATATGTGTGTGTGGACGTATCTATATTTATATCTCTATCTATCTATCTAATATATATATATTTATCTAAATATATATGTATATATAAATAACTTATAGACACACACACACACGCATATATATATATATATATATATATATATATATATATATATATGCATATGAGATCAAACGCAAGTGTCCTAATCAACCACGGTTGATTAGGAAGGGCATCCAATCAGGCAAGGACTGTGTTGCCAAATAACCTTTCAGTAATGAAATGAGAAGGGCATAGCTCTCCAGTGGACTGATAAACTGTGGAATAGTAAAACGCACACACACACACACACACACGCAAACACATATATGCTATATGCATATATACATATATGTGTATATGTATATGCATACATACATACATACATATATATATGTATCTATACATAGATACATACATACATATTTATATATGTATCGATACATACATATATATATGTGTGTGTGCGTCTGTGTGTTTGTTTGTTTGTTTGTGTGTGTATGTGCATGCGTGTGTGTGTGTGTTTGTGTGTGTTGTGTATACATATATATATGCATGTATATAATCTCTCTCTCTCTCTCTCTCTCTCTCTCTCTCTCTCTCTCTCTCTCTCTCTCTCTCTCTCTCTCTCTCTCTCTCTATATATATATATATATATATATATCTGTGTATGTGGGGGGGTGTATGTGTGTATGTGTATGTGTATGCATGTGTGTGTGGCCTGGAACTAATTAATCGGACAACTTGACAACCGATTATCGATTAATAATCGTTTATTGATGTTAAAGCTCGTAACGCTTCCTTCATTTTTATAAAAGCCAAAGTGTTGCTATAATACCTTTTCCATCAAAACCATACATTCTTTTGTTCTTCACTGTTCTATTTCACATTTTGGGTCACGAACGCATAACACCTATGACGACTTGCCTCTGAATGAATGACCAATTAGAAACTAATCAGTCCCCGGAAATGCATGAATAGAAAACGGGAGGTGCACGATGCAGAACAGGTGAACAGGTGAACAGGTGAACAGGTGAACAGGTGAACAGGTGAACAGGTGAACAATGGCGGCGGAATTAGAGCTGTGGATTGACAAAGAAAATGACCCCCCCAAAAAAATTCATTGTTCAACACGTTTATTTAGGGAAGGAAAAATCGATTGTGTGATTTTGACAAGCGATAACTGTCTCTCAGGCTCTTAACGACTGTGATTCATCAATCATTTCGTTTAATCTTCGCACCATTAATTTATGTGCATATATACATATAGACACATGTATATATATTATGTAATATATATGTATATATATTTATACACATATGTATATTTACATTTACACACACTCCCCGTAGGCACTCGGTGGAAATTGATTTAGAAATTCGAAACCCGAAGTCAGATATATTGAGGCATATATATGAAACACGGAATAATACAATACCACATTGATATACGGTATTGCATAATTTCACCGAGTGGCCGAGTGTATGTAAAACCTTGCATAGGTAATGTCTATGGAGCTATTTAGATCTTAGTTGCACACTTGTTTGTTAGGTCGCGTGGCATGGTTGGTTTAGTACTGGCCCTCCGGTCTCATACTCGGAGTGACCTAGGTTCGAGGCCAGGTCAGGGAGGATTGTTATATATTTATATCAATGCGGCATTGTATTATATACATCTTAGTATAGCTGACTTCGGTTTCGAATTTCTAAATCAATATCCACCGGATTGTCATATATCTATATCAATGCGGTATTGCATTATTCCATCTTTCACACACACACACACATATATATATATATATATATATGTGTGTGTGTGTGTGTGTGTGTGTGTGTGTGTGTGTGTGTGTGTGTGTGTGTGTGTGTGTGTGTATACATATATGTATGAATCTATTTCCAAAGAACAGATAAGCACACGCCAAAGCCAAACGAACCTCGGGCTCTTTCCGCGCCACACATCTGATATCGATACTAAAGGAGAACGCATCATAACTCCATTGTTTATTTTTAATTATGCACTCTAGTGATTTGGTGCTCATTATTCACTGATGCATTTACCTCATCTGCTATGCTTCCACGGGAAGTTCCAACGAGTCTTTATTAGTGTGCGTGGGAGTAATTCATATGAAAGCAAATCGTGTGAAGTGTTTGTCTGTTTTGAGTGTCTATGTTTGTACAAATCTTATTGTTGTATTACTTGTCGTAATATCTTGAAGTATTATCAGATTAGAAATGCTGATGTAAACAGTGCCACTGGAATATCGAAATTGTTCCATTTTAGACGTAGTGTTCATATTTGTTCGCTGAGACAGGTTGTCGATAACCTCTTTGGGTAACTGTACGCAAAAAAAAAAAAAAAGTTGTACATTATACACGAAATATTATGAAACAGCGGGATGTAATATAGTGAAATATCATGTACGAAACCAAGAAACTAACCATAAAAAAAAAAAAAAATAGTGCATGAGTAGACTGGTTCTTACGAAAAAGTGTTAAATCCTTCAATAACGTCAGCCTTTTGTGTGAAACTCTACGGTAGGTAATCGAACCCTCTTGTGTACCGAAACATTTATGTATACATATATATTTTCACTTCGTTTACACACTTCTTCGAGACGCCAAGAAATCTCTCCCACCTGTCAATCACAATTACATAATGACAGGTGATACATTCCATCTCTCGTTTGAGCGATTATAGAGAGAAATATTTATGTTGTTAAATGGATTCTCTTTTCCTCCTGTTTGCTCGTCTCATTTTCTACTTATCATATAATAATGCTGTTTGCGTGTGTGTTCGTGCGTGTGTGTTCGTGTGTGTGTGTTCGTGTGTGTGTGTGTGTGTGTGTGTGTGTGTGTGTGTGTGTGTGTGTGTGTGTGTGTGTGTGTGTGTGTGTGTGTGTGTGTGTGTGTGTGTGTGTGTGTGTGTGTGTTTGTGTGTGTGTGTGTGTGTGTGTGTGTGTGTGCGTGCGTGTGTGCGTGCGTGCCTGTGTGTGTGTGTTCGCGCGCGTGTATGCGCATTTGTGTGTACTTCCGTGCGCGCGTGTAAAAAAAAAAATAATAATAATAAAAAAAATAAATCGAAAAAAAAAAAAACAATCAAAAAAAAAAAAAAAAAAAGACTATTCAAGTGCGAAATACCAGAAGCAGAATGAAATTCTTCGCAACTGGATTAGAAATCCTGTACAAAAATGATAAGTCCGCGCCACGTCTTCTTTCGGAATTCCACTCTGCGGGCCGAAAGTAGCCGCTTGGGACGGAGGCGGATTAAAAAGTTAAGGGAGTGAGTCACGGACACCATTGTGTTTATGATTTTCGCGAGATCTTTGCGCAGGACTTCTCTCTCTCCCTTTCTCTTCCTTCTCTTCTTTCCTCTCTCCATTCCCCTTATACTTTATTGCTGTTTTGCCTTCCATCTTCACTCCCTCCCTTTCCCTCCTTCCTTAACTGCCTCTGTCTCTCCCTTTTCTCTCGGTATCCCATTTTTTCCCCATTCCTTTCTTCTCTTTCTTGTTTCCTGTCTTCTTCCTCCTTCTCTCCTTTTCCCTCTTTCTCTCTCCCTATTTACCTCCCTCCCTTCCTCTTTCTCTCCTTTTCCCTCTTTCTCTTTCCCTATATAACTTCCTCTCTTCCACTTTCTCTCCTTTTCCCTCTTTCTCTCTCCCTATATACCTCCCTCCCTTTCTCTTTCTCTCCTTTTCCCTCCTCCTCTCTCCCTATTTACCTCCCTCCCTTCCTCTTTCTCTCTTTTCCCCTCCTTCTCTCCCGTCTTCCCTCCCTGCTTTACTTTAATTCTTTCTTTCTCGTGCGATTCCGCTTTGTTAACATATCTATTATCCAAAGAGGCATTTTTAAAGGAAATGGTAGTAATAAAGTCAGCAGCATTAATATAATGTTATACTGAAGAGATGACCAATTATATACATAAATGCGATGTCTTATGGTCTTAAAAGGAAAAGAGAAAACTTAAAGTATGTTCAAGAATCCCGTATTTAAGCATGTATCCCCTCAACATGGGGCTAAACATATTCAGTGTGGAAATATGTATTCTTAGATCTGCGTAGACCATTACGC
>NC_061821.1:3336430-3338930 GCF_019202785.1 Penaeus chinensis | reverse complement strand
TATATATATGTATATATATATATGTGTGTGTATACATATATATGTATATATATATAAATAAACATATGTGCATATTTTTTTTTCTTATATCTCTATTCATATGTGCGTGTACATTCCCAGCATGTATGGGAAAAAAATTCCATCGTTGCTGTAGAAAAGGAAACCGGAGCACCAGGAACGCAACAGCGCAACATAACACAGAGGAACTTTCAGCTAACGAAAACCAGCGAAGAGAACGCCCACTAACCTGACAACTGCATTGAAAATTGGTGACATTAGTTTAATGAATTTGTTTACACATAGATGGCGTCGCAAGTGTATAGTCAGCAAGGAGTCCATTATTAGTCGCACATATGCCACCTCTTTACCTTTTTCCTTGATATTGTACTGTTGTTCGTGTTTTAATATCATTACAAAAATCATAATGCCATAATAGTAATATTAACAATATCGATATGAAAAGTATTAAACAGAAAAAAACGTTTTTCCCCGTAAATTCAAATAATGAGGAAATTATAAGGACTACTATTTGACGGATTGGTGGCTGGTCACTTGTGGAGCCATCTGTGAGCAGTAAAATTCACGAGCGCGCACACACACACACACACACACACACACACACACACACACACACACACACACACACACACACACACACACACACTGAATAATTGATTAACAGTTGTTCCAGAAAGACGATAGATTAATGTCTACTAAAAACGACAGTTGACGACGGATTCAGTTGGCTGACGTCGTAAATTGCGGTTTAAACTATGAAAAAAAGTATTGTCAATTTATATGACTTTTTTTTTTTCTTTCCATATGAAATGTAGTAAATGAGGACTACGTTTCCTTATTACCAAAGAAAACATTATTTCTGTAAAATGAAAATTTAGCCAAGTCTACCTTCTCACTAACGTAAACAAAGAAAACGCACATGATGAGGTTAGCCAATCACTCGATAGCCAATAAAAATAGAGGAAATTTAAAAAAAATATAACCAAATCAGACGAGAAACATGAAAGACATATATAAAAGAGACAAGACACACTTAAGACAGAGAGAGGGCAATCTGGAATTCACCAGGACGTCATGCTATCGCCTATTTGTAATATATGTGTATTTTATTTATCTTACTTTTGTAACTACTCCCCCCCTACCTCTACCCCCACCCCACCCCAATCCCTTGTGTGTGTGTGTGTGTGTGTGTGTGTGTGTGTGTGTGTGTCATAACACAGAGGAATTTTCAGCTAACGAAAACCAGCGAAGAGAACGCCCACTAACCTGGCAACTGCATTGAAAATTGGTGACATTAGTTTAATGAATTTGTTTACACATAGATGGCGTCGCAAGTGTATAAGTGTTTGTGTGTGTGTGTGTGTGTTTATATGTTCGTTTTATTTATTCTATATATAGGATCTCGAAAGGACTGTAACTTATTCAACTAAACTGATCCAGTATAATTGTTGAGTTGTATATTAAAATAATTAAATTTACTCTAACGCAATTTTTTGGGGTATTTTTTTCTCTTTGCGTAATACAAACAAAAAGGGTAAAGATTAAGTTTACAATGTATTTTTCTCTCACACAAAGCATACAAAACATTGGCTGTGTAAACTTTTTTTTTTTTTTTATCAGACTATTTTGTCGTCAAAAATCTGTTGATATTATCTGCTTTTCCCGCGGCGTTTTGGATGCTGTTTAGAACTATTCATTTAAAGGAAAAACTGGATTCGTTTTCACGAGAATGCGCTTTAGGTTTACACACACACACACACACACACACACACACACACACAGAAAAAGAGAGAGAAAGAGAGATACAGATAGATAGATACATAGAAATAGATAGATAGACGGATAGATAAACTGATAATCATACAAGGAGATAGTTAGATAAATGAACAGACAGACAGAGAGATAGACATCTACTTACACATACACAAACATTAACATTTCCCACATAACCTTCCCTAAACTTATTCTCCTTCACATCAGTACAATCTTCGTCATGCATCATCTCCACCGTGCATGACCTCTCATTACCAAAGCCTTCTCCCTCATGACGAACTCAGCTTCAGGGAGACGCGAAGCCCATCCAAGGTGCTTCGGAGCTTCAGTTATTGCCTATTTGAAGCAAGGATTGAGTCTGCTTCGTTTAGTGCGCATGATCCTCTCCCCCGTGTTTTTTGTTTGTCTTTGTTTGTTTTTCGTTGTTTATCCTCATCTATGTCTTTCGTTTATCTTTGTTTGTTTGTTTTTCGTGGTTATTCTCATCTATGTCTTTCGTTTATCTTTGTTTCGTTTATTCTCATTGTGTCTCGTTTATTTTCTGTTCGTTTCGTTTTATTCTCATTTCTGTGTCTCTCGTTTACCATCGTCTTTTTGTTTGTCTCTGAAGATAACACGCACATGGAACAGAACGTATGTATAGAAATACTATGGGGAACAAAAAACATACATGGAACAAAACATACATGGGACAGAACGCACACACTGA
>NC_061821.1:3306430-3313930 GCF_019202785.1 Penaeus chinensis | reverse complement strand
TTTACTTAAGACGTGATTTAGTAAAGCGACTTGGGTCTAGAAACGTCTGCGACTTCATCAATCGAGCGAAGACAAGCGCACAGATGAAAATGTTTCCTCTCCTTTATTCATATTCTTACCACAGGGAGGCAAGAGGACATGTATGGTTGATGCAACACCAGAGTGAATATAATATTCGTGACAGCACAATAAATCTTCAGGGAGAGCACGATGGTATGAGGTTCACTTCACTTAGTATAGCCGGTAACGACACAGAACGCATAAATGCATCTTCTCAGCAGGAAACAGCAGATTCACCTCGATTCCTTTGATATATAGATTACGCTTGACACTCCTCAGGACTCTTGATTTTGCGGCTCAAAATGCCTCGCTCTCTTGATCATTCTGTTCCCCTCCTTCCCCCAGACAAGCTTCGAAAAGCGTCCTCCGAATATGTGAACATCGGCATGCGCATACGTAGCAGTGTCAATACGTTTCAAATGCTGAGGCTTCGATTTGGGCTGCAAATGCTTTTTTTTTTTTTTTTTTTTTTTTTTTATCTCGAAATCCCAATGCTTCCGATACCGAGAAAAGCGCTTTATAACAAAAACAGGGCATTTTTTTGTTTTGTTTTACCGATTTCCGACCTCTGACTTACGCACCTATTGTATTTGCAAAACGAGGTGCGCTTGAATGTATTCTCGAATATGCAATAAGAACTTGTATTCTTGAAAAAAAAAGTAATGAACAAATTTGCAAACGTTTTGAATCTTGCCGTGCACTTAGAATAACATTTTTAACCGAACTCCTTATGAAATTGAGTTAAAGTTCTTCAACCTATGTAATGCATAGGCACATATATATGTACACACAAACACTGTAGATTAAAAAAAGAAGCAATGGGAAGGGCAAAAAAGCAAGAATATGCTTTCCCTGCACGTGTTCAGAAAAGATAATGAACACAAGTTCATATAACTCGGCCAAACCCAGTATATTCTACCCTGAACGCGGAAGGTAACAAAAAAAAAAACAAAAAAAAAAAAGAAGAAAAAAAAAATGAAGAAGAAAAAAATACAAACCTCATCTCTAACTGCTTTATACATTTTTTCTGAACCGAAGATCTACACAAGTACTCTCCTTTGCGGATTACACAACGTCTATAATCATTTAAAAAAAAACTTCATAATTCTTGTTGTATTTTTCGTCTGGAAATCAATATGCAAACAAACAAGGCTCGGCGAAGAGGGATCCTATGTAGGAATTTATATTCTTCATCTTTTTATATTTAAGCAGATAATCCTAGAAGAAGAAGGGGTTCGGAGAAACACTTCTGAATAAAGAAAACAAAAGAAAGGATTCATATCCCGTGGGATCTGGAGGAAGGGGTTGGATTCCATAGTTTAGAGGCTCGATTGAAATAATAGGAACGAGGTACGGCTATGACGTTTTACGCCACGAACTCCTCGCATGGGCAAGGACGACGCCTTGTTTCGAAGGACGTTGTTCTGGCAAGTGACGGCCCGAGTGGACGGCCTTCCTCTTAATCTCAGGCCATTGGCGCCGGATTCGAACCGCGCCAGCTGGGGGACCGACCCTCATGGTCCCCGGCCGCGCGCGTTGTCTCTTCACTGCGGCGGTCGCTGTTAGTATTACTACTATTATTATTATTACTATTATTATTATTATTACTATTATTATTACTATTACTATTATTATCATTATTATTATAACTATTATTATTATTATAACTATTATTATTACTATTGTTATTATCATTACTATTATCATTATTATTACTGTTATTTTTATCTTTATCTTCATTATGATAATGATCATGATAATCAATATTACTGTTATCGTTATTTTGATATATCTAACTAGTTAAACTATATATATATATTTTTTTTATATAAAGCTTAGTTCATTTTAGATATTTTAGTAGCATTAATTAAAGCAACATCAGTAAGGAAGATGGTGGCGATAATGTTAATAAAAGCGACATTAATGATACTAATAACAATGGATAACGACTATACTACTAATACATTACAAATATTGCGAATTACAATCATAATAACACCATCTGTACCTAATTTGCACGGACAGAATAAAGTATAGAAGAACGGGCAAATGAAAGGATTAGATTGCCTCTCCTGCATAAAATATCTGTTGCGATTCTCATTCCGTCCATAACAAAAGACAGTCGGCGGCAAGAACATCTGGTCCTGATACAGGGTATTCGTCACCGATATTGTCTACGCTGCCGCCAGACTAGCCAGTGATATTGGACAGAGAGAGAGAGTGGATGAGGGACGGAGGGAGGGAGGGAGGAGGGAGGGAGGAGGGGGGGAGAGGAAAGGAGGGAAGGAAGGAAGGAAGGAAGGAGGAGAGGAGAGGAGAGGAAAGGAGGGAGGAAGGGGGGAAGCAGGGAGAAAGGGAAGCAGGAAGAGAAGGAAAGAAGGAGGGACGGTGAAAGAGAGAGAGAGAGAGATAGAGAGAGAGAGATAGAGAGAGAGAGAGAGATAGAGAGAGAGAGAGATAGAGAGAGAGAGAGAGAGAGAGAGAGATGGATATATAGATAAATAAAGAGACAGATGGATAGATAGGTAAGCAGGTAGATAGGAAGAGATAGATATGCATAGAAAGATAGAGATAGAGATAGATAAATAGAGAAATAAAGATAGATAGATAGACAGAGAGAGGAGAGAGAGAGAAAGAGAGAGAGAGAGAGAGAGGGGGGGAGAGAAATTCGTCTTTCTCTCTCGCTCTCTTTCCCTCGCTCCTCTTTCTCTTTTTCTCTCACTCCTCTCTCTCTCTCTCTCTTTGAACATTCTCCTCTCTTTCCATTCAATCATTTATTTATTCATTTAATTATTATTATTTACTAACTTGCGTTCGACCACACTTGTTTTGCTAAACTATTTATTGCGTCAGAATTGGCTTTCGATCCTACAGAGGCTGGGGCGCTGGTATACACACAGATACGCACACAAGCAACACACACACACACACACACACACACACACACACACACACACACACACACACACACACACACACACACACACACACACACACACACACACACACACACACACACACTGACTGATTTACACAAAGCTGAACTAAAAAAAAAATATATATATATAAAAAGGATTTTTTTTAAGCTTCGGGTCATTTTGGCAAAATCAGGAGGTCTTCCAGTGCTATTGTTTATTTTTATGATTCACATGATTTAAAGATATTAAATCAAAGATGTAATACATGCGCACAACACAAGTGCATACATATATCTCTATCTGTATCTATCTATCTATTTATGAGTATCTTTCTGTCTGTATCTACATTTATCTTTCAATCTATCTATCCACCTGTATCTGTATCTAATTATCTATCTACCTGTATCTGCATCTATTTATCTATCTATCTTTACCTGTATCTACTTATCTATCTATATATCTACATAGTTATCAATATCTATAACTGTATCTATATTTGTCAACGTATCCACCCGTATATATCTGTCTATCCATCCATCCATCTAGCTAGTTATCGATATTTATATCTGTATCTATCTATCTATCCATCCACACATATTTGTTTATCTATCTATCCGTCCATATATATCTGTTTATCTATCTATTTCTCCATCCATAGCTATCTATCCAGCCATCCATATCTATCCATCCCTCCATCCATATTTATCTATCCAGCCATCCATATCTATCTATCCATCCATCCATATCTATCTATCAGTCTATCTATCTATTTCTCTATTTATCAATATCTATCTCCATATCTATCTATTAATATATCTCTATATCTAATAATATCTATCTATTAATCTATCTCTATATCTATTAATATCTATTTTTTATTCCATCTCTATGTCTATTAACATCTATTTCTTAATCTATCGTTATCTATCCATCTATCTATATATATCTATCCCACAAGGCAAGCAAATCTACAAAGTGGCGCGCGGTCAGAGCTTGCCTGACAGCCCCTTATTGACTCGAACTTGGCACTTGGCACTCCCTTCGTGGCACTGCGTGAGTTATCCCACGCTCTGTAGGATTCCATTTACCTTTTGGGTTCATTCTATAAATATTTTTTTTTTATCTTTTTAATATCGGTTTGATTGTTTTCCTTTTAGTGTGTGCGCTTCGTTGACTTCGTGTGTTTCTTGATTCTTGTTTCTTTCCTTGTTTGTTTTTTCGTGTGTTATAATCTTTTTTTTTATGTGTAATTTTTATTTTTGGATTAAAAAAAAATATATATATATATTATTCATATCGTTTCATTTCTTGATATTATGTTTTTTTTTTTTTTTTTTTTTTTTTCGTCTTGATCTATTTGCATATATTTCCTTCATTGCATGTAATGATGTAACTAAAATTATTCACTCAAGAAATCTATTTCATAAGTCATAAATATATTACAAAGCCTTTCTAAGATTTAATTTAATACGTCTTACCTTCTGCTGTATAAAACCAATTCATTATAATTCTTATTCATTACTATTTGACTATTTTACTGTCGTTTATATTCCACACATTTTATCTTATCTTGCATTTTCTTATTTTAAATTTTATTACACTTACCTCTATCTCCAAAGTATCTCCATTTTATCTTATTTTAAAAAAAAATTCGTTACACTTATTTTTGTCTCCAAAGAACATGCTTTCGAAAGGGATCTCCCTAAAACGGAAAGCTTTTTGTGTCTTTTCCTTCTCTCTCTTAACGTATTTGGTTACAAGAGGCTTAATCGTCTCTCTTTCCTCTCCTCCCTCTCCTCCAGCCTCCTCTTCTTCCCTCTCCTCCAGTGTCCTCTTCTTCCCTCTCCTCCCTCTCTTCTCTCTCTTCTCTCTCTTCCCTCTCCTTCCTCTCTTCTCTCTCTTCCCTCTCCTTCCTCTCTTCTCTCTTCTTTCTCTTCTCTCTCTTCCCTCTCCTCCCTCTCTTCTCACTCTTCCTTCTCCTCACACTCCTCCCTTTCTTCCAGCCTCCTCTTTATTGGCCCTTATAGTTATTTTATTCATAAATGTATTTGTTCATTTCTGTCTCGTTTCATTATTTTTTATCAAGTGTTTCTGCTTAATATGGCAGAGTATTCACTGGCCCTTGTACAGTTTTTAAAAATCTATTTCCTAGTGTTTCTCCTTTATTTTCTCTCTGTTATTTGGCACTGAGATGGATGTGTATCTTGCATTATGTACTGCATATAATCATAATATTAGTTATAGTAAAAATAAGAGGTGTAAACATAATTTCAATGAAGAATGTATTACAAACTGTTAGCTTCTCTCTCTCTCCTTTTCTCTCTTTTTGACCGTTGTCTGTTTGTCTTTTTGATTGTCTGCCAATCTGTCTGTCTGTTTGATTGTCTGTCTATCTGTCTGATTGTCTGTCTATCTGTCTGACTGTCTGATTGTCTGTCTGATTGTCTGTCTATCTGTCTGTCTGTCTGTCTGTCTGTCTGTCTGTCTGTCTGTCTGTCTGTCTCTGTCTCTGTCTCTGTCTCTGTCTCTCTCTCTCTCTCTATCTCTCTCTCTCTCTCTTAACATTACCAAGCAACACTAATATACATAATAGGTCAAGAGAAAACCGATAAACAGAAGACACAGACAGATAGACAATTAACTAAAAGCAGACAGATATACCGCCTGGGAAGAATCCAAGAGAAGTGTGGAGGAAAATCAACATTAGTTACAGGTAATGGGTAGGAAGAGAGTTTATTATTAGGGCTCGAGGATGAAGAGTGGAGGATGAGGAAAGTAGAGTCGAGAGAGATGAGTGAAGAGAGAGAGAAGATGAGATCGAGAGAGAGATGAGAGATAGATAGATAGATAGAATAGATAGTGATAGATAGATAGATAGTGAGAGAGAGAGGAAGCAGGAAGGGGACGAGGAAAGGGAGGAGAGAGAGGCGAGAGGGAGGACAGGATAGATGGAGGTGTAGGGCGGGGGTAAGGGAAGGGAAAGAGGGGGGTAGAGGAGGGTACAGGATAGATGGAGGTGTAGGGCGGGGGTAAGGGAAGGGAAAGAGGGGGGTAGAGGAGGGTACAGGATAGATGGAGGTGTAGGGCGGGGGTAAGGGAAGGGAAAGAGGGGGGTAGAGGAGGGTACAGGATAGATGGAGGTGTAGGGCGGGGGTAAGGGAAGGGAAAGAGGGGGGTAGAGGAGGGTCAAGGATAGGAGGAGGTGTGGGGTAAGGGAAGGGAAAGAGGGGGGTAGAGGAGGGTACAGGATAGATGGAGGTGTAGGGCGGGGGTAAGGGAAGGGAAAGAGGGGGGTAGAGGAGGGTACAGGATAGATGGAGGTGTAGGGCGGGGGTAAGGGAAGGGAAAGAGGGGGGTAGAGGAGGGTACAGGATAGATGGAGGTGTAGGGCGGGGGTAAGGGAAGGGAAAGAGGGGGGTAGAGGAGGGTACAGGATAGATGGAGGTGTAGGGCGGGGGTAAGGGAAGGGAAAGAGGGGGGTAGAGGAGGGTACAGGATAGATGGAGGTGTAGGGCGGGGGTAAGGGAAGGGAAAGAGGGGGGTAGAGGAGGGTACAGGATAGATGGAGGTGTAGGGCGGGGGTAAGGGAAGGGAAAGAGGGGGGTAGAGGAGGGTACAGGATAGATGGAGGTGTAGGGCGGGGGTAAGGGAAGGGAAAGAGGGGGGTAGAGGAGGGTACAGGATAGATGGAGGTGTAGGGCGGGGGTAAGGGAAGGGAAAGAGGGGGGTAGAGGAGGGTACAGGATAGATGGAGGTGTAGGGCGGGGGTAAGGGAAGGGAAAGAGGGGGGTAGAGGAGGGTACAGGATAGATGGAGGTGTAGGGCGGGGGTAAGGGAAGGGAAAGAGGGGGGTAGAGGAGGGTACAGGATAGATGGAGGTGTAGGGCGGGGGTAAGGGAAGGGAAAGAGGGGGGTAGAGGAGGGTACAGGATAGATGGAGGTGTAGGGCGGGGGTAAGGGAAGGGAAAGAGGGGGGTAGAGGAGGGTACAGGATAGATGGAGGTGTAGGGCGGGGGTAAGGGAAGGGAAAGAGGGGGGTAGAGGAGGGTACAGGATAGATGGAGGTGTAGGGCGGGGGTAAGGGAAGGGAAAGAGGGGGGTAGAGGAGGGTACAGGATAGATGGAGGTGTAGGGCGGGGGTAAGGGAAGGGAAAGAGGGGGGTAGAGGAGGGTACAGGATAGATGGAGGTGTAGGGCGGGGGTAAGGGAAGGGAAAGAGGGGGGTAGAGGAGGGTACAGGATAGATGGAGGTGTAGGGCGGGGGTAAGGGAAGGGAAAGAGGGGGGTAGAGGAGGGTACAGGATAGATGGAGGTGTAGGGCGGGGGTAAGGGAAGGGAAAGAGGGGGGTAGAGGAGGGTACAGGATAGATGGAGGTGTAGGGCGGGGGTAAGGGAAGGGAAAGAGGGGGGTAGAGGAGGGTACAGGATAGATGGAGGTGTAGGGCGGGGGTAAGGGAAGGGAAAGAGGGGGGTAGAGGAGGGTACAGGATAGATGGAGGTGTAGGGCGGGGGTAAGGGAAGG
>NC_061821.1:3276430-3278930 GCF_019202785.1 Penaeus chinensis | reverse complement strand
AATGCCACTTAATATATATATATATATATGAATATATATATACATATATATATTATCGTGATATTTTACCAGTCTCAATAAATTATTTCTATAACAATAACCATAACCATATGAAAAAAAGTTAGAAGCTGGATTTTTCTAATATGCTTCGGTACTCAGTGGTAATTAATTTTATAGTCTACGCATTGTACCAAATAAATTTTACAAGTCTCTGTAAACCGCAATATAGATACAGTATAAATTGAAAGAGCTGTACTGCACGAACGTATTATATAACTAGCCCTTACAATACTAAAAAAGGAAAAATAAAAAAAAGAAAAGGCCGTATCATATGACTAAAAGCAACATTGGTATAGCCATGTCTGGAACGAGGTCAGTGTTGCCAATCCTTACGCGACATTAGCTGTCTACGACTCACATAATTTTTTTTTTTTTTTCTCCTGACGTCGTATCTTTCCATATTTATTCCGGTGCAGCGCGCAAGGCCACAAAGTTTCAAATATGGGAGCTTTCTCTGTGTATCCGCATTTACTAATGTTTACGAAAGAGGAGTTATTTCAACACTGGGAAGGGGTGGGTGGGTGGGTGGGGGGAGGGGGAGGGTGGAGAAGAGCGAGGGGGGAAAAAAAGTCGAATCGCGCGACAACTCTGAAGCGGGGAAGAGCGACGGGGGAAATGGAGGCGCTTTTGATGTTCGTCTCCCATTTTATCTTGTTCTCCATTGGTGAATGCGAACTCGGGTAAAATGTGGAGGTGAATAGAGCAAAAGGGAAAGCAAGAAATGGACAGCAGTGCGAATTAATAAGCGTTGGATTGCAGTGCGAATAAGAAGAATAGGGCAGAAGTGCGAATAAGAAGAGTTGGATAGCGGTGCGAATAAGAAGAGTTGGATAGCGGTGCGAATAAGAAGAGTTGGATAGCGGTGCGAATAAGAAGAGTTGGATAGCGGTGCGAATAAGAAGAGTTGGATAGCGGTGCGAATAAGAACAATGAAGGCCTTGGGTACTGCCCGATCTATGTGCGTGCACTGAAGGAAGGAAGGAAAGAGAGAGAGAGAGAGAGAGAGAGAGAGAGAGAGAGAGAGAGAGAAAGAGAGAGAGAGATTGAGAATTATTACTAATCAACTATCATTACCAATTAACTATCCAGAAAAGTAAGACACCACAATCTTAATATTCTCTTTTAAAAATATAGAAATACTTGAATGCAAACAACGCATCAATTATTCTGAACACCTGCAACGTAATATAAGACATTTACGAATAATGAAATCCTCTCGCAGGGCATTCGAAACATAAATGAAACATCATTCACTCAAGTCTTTTTTTCGTTTATTTTTGCACTGCAATGATTTCTTAGGGAAATGCAGTTAAATGGAAATGTCGTTTTCACCCTGAAAATAAATGCTCTCAATCTTGTACATTATTTTATTATTATTATCATTTAATTTATTTTGATTTTATAATTATTATTGTCATTATCACTTTGATACTGATATTTATATTTGTTGTCATTATTTGTGTTTTTTTGTTATTACTGATATGACTGTTATTATTGTTATTTTCAATATTATCAATATTATTGCTATTACTGCTGTTATTGATATCATTATCATTATTACTGTTACTATAAATTTTATCAATATTTGATTATCATCATTATTATTATCACTATCATAACATTATTATTGTTATTATTATTATTATTATTATTATTAGTAATATTATTGTTATTATTATCATAAGTATTATTTTCATTATTATTATTATTATCGTCATAATTATAAGTATTGTTAATATCAATATCATCATCATCATCATCATCACCACCATCACCATCATCATCATTATGTCAACATGGTGCCAAGCAGTTCGTCGAACACCGCACCGATGATGGCACGAATATGATGACGATAATATGAATAAATCGTCCTGGGCAAGACGCTAAACTGCTCCCTGGTGTTCAAGGATAGTGCCCCACGAGCTTCCTGTGCCAGGGCAGTGGTTTCTGCAGGAGGCGTTTATCGGTGCAACTGGTACTTCACTGGCGGAGGTTTAGTTATATTGAACAAACGGCAGCGAAAGCATTCCTAGTTGGATGGAACTGCGAGCACAGAAAAAAAAAACCTTGGGGGGCCTTTGCTTATGTGATAGCTCCTGACCACATCCCACATATAGCATTTGTGGGGGATGCTACGGCTGATCAGCTCAATGATCATCCCGTTTCATGAATGAAATGCAATATATATATATAAACATACATATAAATATGTATATATATATTTATATATGTGTATATATTATTTATATGATATATATATATATATATATATATATGTTTGTATATATATACATCTATATATATTTCATTTTATTCATGAAACGGAATGATCATTGAGCTGATTAGTCATGGCATCCCACACAAATTATATACATATATATATATATATATATAGATATGTATATATATATAAGTGTGTCTGTGTGTGTCGTGTGTGTGT
>NC_061821.1:3253930-3258930 GCF_019202785.1 Penaeus chinensis | reverse complement strand
TTTTTCTAACCTGTCTTCTTAGCAATAAACAATACTAACAAGAAATAAAGAATAAATAAGAATAAGAATAACACTGACACTGACACTCATGACACTGATCGGAAAGATATTCTCATTTTTTGCATTGAAAATTAAAAACGTAAACACAGCTTTCAGAATGCCATCTCTCACGCTTTCTATTGCAGTGTTATTTATTGCAAATAAGATGTTGCAACGGAGCCCTTTCTTCCCTTTTCCTTCGCCATATCCCTTCCGTTTTCTCGTCCCTTAACAGTTTTCTTGACAATAAATAAAAACAGAGACAAAGGTACACTACAAGGACGCTAAAACGGCAAAGAAAAAAAAAAAAAAAAAAAAATAACCGAAATTAAGAAATCTTGAAGCTGGAGAAGAGGACGATGATAATATGTGAAAAAAAAATGATAAACAATTGAACTTTATTCCATTTGTCTCAATGGTCATTCTTGGTGTGACAGGTTGTCTGCTTATATTTACTTCTAAATTACCCTTTGTGTGCAAGGAATGGCCGGGGTTTACCATCCATTATCGATGCGGGATTTAAACGTGGAACAGCTAGGCGGATAAAACCTCGAGCGGATTTTAATTAGATATTAAAGTGCTAGAATCGAAAAATATAAGGTGGGGGGTGACTATGTAAAGAGTGGATTTCGATAGTTACGAAGAACGGGTGTAAAAGAGGTGATAATGAGAAAAGCAGAAGAAGAAGAAGGAGAAGAAGATGAAGAAAAAAAAAAAGAGAAGAAGAAGAAGAAGAAAAAGAAGAAGGAGAAGAAGAAGAAGAAGAAGAAGATGAAGAAGAAAAAAATGTCTTCATTACATTCCTTCCAAGACTAATTCCAAAGGTTTGCAAAGAGACGATTATACATACATACTAACATACTACAGACACACATACACACACACACACACACACACGCTCACACACACACACAAACACACGCATACACACACACATACACACACACACACACATACTTCCGAGCATGAAATAAACACAAATCATATTTTCTTAATATTTATATTCTTTGAAGATTCGCCAGTGACCAAATTGCCCGCCCTTGGGTAATGATGTAATATATAAGTAACCCACAAACGTGCTTACGTTTTCCTAAGGATAGCATCAAAATTCAGAATCTTTTTTAATATAAGTGATATTCTACTTATATTTATATTAAGATATAATTATCTTTATATTGTTATCCAATGACTGCCTTTATGTCTTGCGATTTTTTATTTTTTATTATTATTGCTTTTTACCTGCTCCAGAATAAGTATTTTTTCTATAGCTTTTATACGCAGAAAACAGAGGAAAGTTAAATACGTTTTGATAGTGAGTGACAGAGAGAGAGTTAAATAAGGAAGTTAAGTTAAAGAAATAAGAGAAAGTTAGATAAGTAGTGAGTGACAGAGAACAAAAGAGGAAAAAAAGTAGATTAAAAAGCTTTACGGTAATAGGTGAGTTATGACGCACGTATGTATGTATGTATCTCTCTCTCTCTCTCTCTCTCTCTCTCTCTCTCTCTCTATATATATATATATATATATATATATATATATATATAAACACCGTAAAGTTTGTTTTAATGACTGAGAACAGTACTAACAAAATAACAAAGCGCTGGAACTTCTGAGTTTCAAACAACATTGTTATGTTTCGTAAAAGTAACACAATATTCTTTAAATGATATACATAATTATATATGAATAGATTACGAAACCTTTGTCCTTTTGTATTTGTAAGCTGCTCTATTCCATTATCCTTTCACATAAGTACAAACTATTTGAAGAATTAAAAGGTTTTGTTAACTGTGACTTTTTTATTTTATTTTATTTTTACCTTTTATTTAAGTTTCTGAATAATTTATGACATTTTTCTTACCTTTCTTGCAACCAACTTTTTCTTCTTTCCTTCGTCAATTTTCTTCTTTCCTTCGTCAATTTGTTCTTCAAAATTCCTTCTTTATTCAAACTTCACATTTATATAATTTCTGTAATTCGTTTGACACTCATACAATGGGTCATCATTTATTTGTCTGTTCATAAACCTGTAATTATAAGCTATACTTAACACCCGTAATTACCATCCCCTAGTAATATAGTAACAAGAAAACCAGCAAGTAAAGACCCAGATGCAAATGAATCAATGAATGACTAAAGTAACAAAAAAAAAAAAAAAAAAAAAAAAAAAGACAAATAGATAATAATAACAAAAAGAGAGATAAAAATAAAGAGGTTATATGGGAAGAAATAAAATCAACCCTTTAAGGCTTTACTCCTTTAAAATTTAATCCTTTAAGGAGTGTGTTTTACCTTCAGACCTCATTGTCCTCTAAGGGAACACAGAACCCAAGTTGGCCTGATAGGGAGCCGGTGTCAAGTTGGAGACAACGAAGGTCTCTGTGAATTATCTACGAGACTACAGAGCTGTCAGGGCGAGTCATAGATCATGCAAAAGGTTTAACGCAAGTTGAGTAATCAGATCCTGAAGGAATTTCCAAAACACGTTTCAAAATGAGTGAAAGAAATGTATTTATCCGTGGATAACGCAGATACTATGTTGTAAAGTAAACGAGAGTAGCTTTCCTAACCTGTCGTTACCTCCCTCGCCCCCCTCCTCTCCCTTTTCATATCTGGGGATTTATTGATACAAGAACGACGGAGGAAAGAACAGCGGCATCTTCACCATCCCCCCCCACCCTCCCACTACCGCCGGGGAAATGTGACGTTCACTGTAGTAATGTTTTGTTAACTGTATCTACACATAGATGGCTCCACAAGTGCTCAGCCCCCGTGACCTCACTTGATTTTCTCCTTCCTTGTAATTCCGGGATTTATTTCAGTAAGGATTCTAATATCGGTGTTGTCATTATTATTATTGACATTATGATTCGTCGCATTGTTATTAACAATACTGATGGAAACATAATTTTTTTTTCTAATTTAAGGAAAAGGGTAAGCAGGTGAGATAGGTAGGATTAATAATTGACTCCTTGGTGACTAGGCTCTTGTGGTGCCATCTGTGAGTAATTACGATTAATGATGAACTACCCCCCTGTGGCCTTGTATCATTAGGAGCAAAAATCCGACTACTCCTACAGTTTGGCAAATGTTCCTATGCTAGCTATTTGAAGTCGCAGAATTCGTTCTATTCAATGTAAAGCACACACTTACCCACAAACACACACACACGGGTCGAGAATCTGCCCTAATCTCACTATTCGAGATAAATCACCATTCCTCTGCCTCCGTGACACATCTTCGTGATTTCAAAATCCTTAGTTTTTGGACTGTGAAGTAAAAGTTTTCATTTTGAACACCTGATAGAGCGGCAACCTTCCCACACCCTGTTGCCACATCTCTATTCTTCTATCTCCTCTATCTCATTTATCTATTTGTAAGCAATGGGGAACAAATCAATTAATAGGCAAGTAGGCCTACAGCTCTTTGCCCGAGAATAATTTTATTGATGATAACGATAATGCTTACCATTATCATTATCATTATCTTGCGAAGACTTTGTAATAACGCGGATTGGGGAAAACATGTATAGTATTTTTAGCAAAATGTTACCGCACGCTATTTTTTATATGTGATACTATGTTGAAAAGAATGTTTTTATTATCCATACAGAGCTCTGGGAAATATTCCTCTAGATAGTAGTTATTTGGATCTTTCAAAGCGTATGGATAATAGGCACGTCAATAATCTTAGCACCAGATGATTCAGCTTATTTTTAGCCCTTTCAAAATTCACTACTTACGCGTTCCGTCAGTACAAAAGGGTGGCTCTTGTCCCTTTTATAAACACGTCATTTGCAGATCTTTAGGAGAATATCATTCTATTATTCCGACCAATTTGAGTATAATACGTGACGTACCTTCAGATTCTGCCGAGATGTAAACACCCGATTTTTATTCTTTATCTTACTTTATCTTTATTGATTTATTTCTACTAAGGGTGTATGTGTATTTCAAGGTTTTCGCTGGCAACCCGTAATCAGCTGATGCCATTTGTAGGCTTAGATAAAGATGTAAGAGAGAATTATCATATGTTGATAAACTGTGCTTTACATATCATTAGACTTACCTATTGTTATAAAATGTAATTATGCTTACATATTTAGCTTATGAAAGCATCATCCTTAAGCTAAGAATGGCCTGGTGAAGAAATACAATAGCTTTCCATTTCGCTGTGATGTCAGTAGAATGGTATTTTCATATTCATATAGACCAGTATGCATATCCACATAACGTCTGCCATGGTTTTGTTTAAAATGACAGATCATAGTTCCCCCCTCTCACTAATCAGCCAAAGATATATTGTCGAAATGTTTTTTTTTTTTTTTTTATAAGGACAGATGCAGTATTGAACAACTTTCCCTAACAAAAAAGCAATTGTTGTCTAACGTCTGCAACAGAAATAACTGTCTTGATAACAAATCGCATTTGTTATTTGATACTCTGGCATGTACTGTACCAAACATCCTCACAACAGCCTGTTATTGAGCTTTGGAGGAATCCGTTGCATCTCGTCGGATCATTTCTACCTACAAACTATAGAAATAATGATATCCTTGTTGATAAATCGTATTCTATACTTGACACTCTGGTGTGCCACATTTACAGCCATCTTTCTCGAAATAGCAAACACATTATAAGCATAAACAAAAGTAAAGACAACAAGGTATGAATAAATGTAAACACAACGAAGCCACAGTGTTGTAAAATCTTATAATTAATATGAAAACCCACGTGTTTTAAAACCCATTTCACAGTGTACTACATTTACTGCAACATAATTACAAGAGAAGAAATAATTAAAAGGCATCTTTTTTTTTTTAGAATCTTTGTCTTTTATTTCACTCTTCTTCCTTCTCTTCTCTTTCCTGAAGTCTTTTCTTGTTTTTTTTTTGTGTATTTATAACAGACTAGAATAAAGTTCATCGTCAATCTCTACCGCATTTAAGTGTTTTGAAAACC
>NC_061821.1:3238930-3243930 GCF_019202785.1 Penaeus chinensis | reverse complement strand
AGAATTCCACACAAACAAGGATTCCACACAAACAATGGATTCCACATAAACAAGGATTCCACATAAACAAGGATTCCACATAACCAGAGGGACAGAGAGACAGAGAGAGGGACAGAGAGAGAGAGAGAGACACAAACAATGATTCCACATAAACAAGGATTCCACACAAACAATGGATTCCACATAAACAAGGATTCCACATAAACAAGTATTCCACACAAACAATGGATTCCACATAAACAAGGATTCTACATAAACAAGGATTCCACACAAACAATGGATTCCACATAAACAAGGATTCCACATAAACAAGTATTCCACACAAACAATGGATTCCACGTAAACAAGGATTCCACATAAACAAGTATTCCACACAAAAAAGGATTCCACACAAACAATGGATTCCACATAAACAAGAATTCCACACAAACAAGGATTCCACACAAACAATGGATTCCACATAAACAAGGATTCCACATAAACAAGGATTCCACACAAACAAGGATTCCACAGAGAGAGAGAGGGACAGATAGAGAGAGACACAAACAATGATTCCACATAAACAAGGATTCCACACAGATAATGGATTCCACATAAACAAGGATTCCACACAAACAATGGATTCCACATAAAGAAGGATTCCACATAAACAAGGATTCCACACAAACAATGGATTCCACATAAACAAGGATTCCACACAAACAATGATTCCACATAAATAATGGATTCCACATAAACAAGGATTCCACATAAACAAGGATTCCACACAAAAAATGGATTCCACACAAACAATGGATTCCACATAAACAATGGATTCCATATAAACAAGGATTCCACAGAGAGAGAGAGGGACAGAGAGAGAAAGACACACAAACAATGATTCCACATAAACAAGGATTCCAGACAAACAATGGATTCCACATAAACAAGGATTCCACATAAACAAGTATTCCACACAAACAATGGATTCCACATAAACAAGGATTCCACATAAACAAGGATTCCACACAAACAATGGATTCCACATAAACAAGGATTCCACATAAACAAGTATTCCACATAAACAAGGATTCCACACAAACAAGGATTCCACACAAACAATGGATTCCACATAAACAAGGATTCCACATAAACAAGAATTCCACACAAACAAGGATTCCACACAAACAATGGATTCCACATAAACAAGGATTCCACACAAACAATGGATTCCACATAAACAAGGATTCCACATAAACAAGGATTCCACATAAACAAGAATTCCACATAAACAAGGGTTCCACACAAACAAGGGCTCCACACAAACAAGGATTCCACACAAACAAGGATTCCACACAAACAAGGATTCCACACAAACAAGGATTCCACATAAACAAGGATTCCACATAAACAAGGATTCCACACAAACAAGGATTCCACATAAACAAGGATTCCACACAAACAAGGATTCCACACAAACAAGGATTCCACATAAACAAGGATTCCACACAAACAAGGATTCCACACAAACAAGGATTCCACATAAACAAGGATTCCACACAAACAAGGATTCCACACAAACAATGGATTCCACATAAACAAGGATTCCACACAAACAAGGATTCCACATAAACAAGGATTCCACATAAACAAGGATTCCACATAAACAAGGATTCCACATAAACAAGGATTCCACATAAACAAGGATTCCACATTAACAAGAATTCCACATAAACAAGGGTTCCACACAAACAAGGATTCCACACAAACAAGGATTCCACATAAACAAGAATTCCACATAAACAAGGATTCCACATAAACAAGGATTCCACATAAACAAGGATTCCACATAAACAAGGATTCCACATTAACAAGAATTCCACATAAACAAGGATTCCACACAAACAAGGATTCCATACAAACAAGGATTCCACATTAACAAGAATTCCACATAAACAAGGATTCCACATAAACAAGGATTCCACATAAACAAGGATTCCACATAAACAAGGATTCCACATTAACAAGAATTCCACATAAACAAGGGTTCCACACAAACAAGGATTCCACACAAACAAGGATTCCACACAAACAAGGATTCCACACAAACAAGGATTCCACACAAACAAGGATTCCACACAAACAAGGATTCCACACAAACAAGGATTCCACACAAACAAGGATTCCACATAAACAAGGATTCCACACAAACAAGGATTCCACACAAACAAGGATTCCACATAAACAAGGATTCAACACAAACAAGGATTCCACACAAACAAGGATTCCACACAAACAAGGATTCCACATATACAAGGATTCAACATAACAAGGATTCCACATAAACAAGGATTCCACACAAACAAGGATTCCACATTAACAAGATTCCACACAAACAAGGATTCACACAAACAAGATTCCACACTAACAAGGATTCCACACAAACAAGGATTCCACATAAACAAGGATTCCACACAAACAAGGATTCCACATAAACAAGGATTCCACACAAACAAGGATTCCACACAAACAGAGTGCCACACAAACAAGGATTCCTCACAAAACAAGGATTCCACACAAACAAGGATTCCACACAGAACAAGGATTCCACACAAACAAGGATTCACACAAACAAGGATTCCACACAAACAAGGATTCCACACAAACAAGGATTCCACACAAACAAGGATTCCACACAAACAAGGATTCCACACAAACAAGGATTCCACACAAACAAGGATTCCACACAAACAAGGATTCCACACAAAACAAGGATTCCACACAAACAAGGATTCCACACAAACAAGATTCCACACAAACAAGGATTCCACACAAACAAGGATTCCACACAAACGAGGATTCCACACAAACAAGGAGTTCCACACAAACAAGGATTCCACACAAACAAGGAGTCCACACAAACAAGGATTCCACACAAACAAGGGATTCCACACAAACAAGGATTCCACACAAACAAGGATTCCACACAAACAAGATTCCACACAAACAAGGATTCCACACAAACAAGGATTCCACACAAACAAGGATTCCACACAAACAAGGATTCCACACAAACAAGGATTCCACACAAACAAGGATTCCACACAAACAAGGATTCCACACAAACAAGGATTCCACACAAACAAGGATTCCACACAAACAAGGATTCCACACAAACAAGGATTCCACACAAACAAGGATTCCACACAAACAAGGATTCCACACAAACAAGGATTCCACACAAACAAGGATTCCACACAAACAAGGATTCCACACAAACAAGGATTCCACACAAACAAGGATTCCACACAAACAAGGATTCCACACAAACAAGGGATTCCACACAAACAAGGATTCCACACAAACAGGGATTCCACACAAACAAGGATTCCACACAAACAAGGATTCCACACAAACAAGGATTCCACACAACAAGGATTCCACACAAACAAGGATTCCACACAAACAAGGATTCCACACAAACAAGGATTCCACACAAACAAGGATTTCCACACAAACAAGGATTCCACACAAACAAGGATTCCACACAAACAAGGATTCCACATAAACAAGGATTCAACACAAACAAGGATTCCACACAAACAAGGATTCCACACAAACAAGGATTCCACATATACAAGGATTCCACATAAACAAGGATTCCACATAAACAAGGATTCCACATTAACAAGAATTCCACACAAACAAGGGTTTCACACAAACAAGGATTCCACATTAACAAGAATTCCACATAAACAAGGATTCCACATAAACAAGGATTCCACACAAACAAGGATTCCACACAAACAAGGATTCCACACAAACAAGGATTCCACATAAACAAGGATTCCACATAAACAAGGATTCCACATAAACAAGGATTCCACACAAACAAGGATTCCACACAAACAAGGATTCCACACAAACAAGGATTCCACACAAACAAGGATTCCACACAAACAAGGATTCCACACAAACAAGGATTCCACATAAACAAGGATTCCACATAAACAAGGATTCCACATAAACAAGGATTCCACACAAACAAGGATTCCACACAAACAAGGATTCCACACAAACAAGGATTCCACATAAACAAGGATTCCACATAAACAAGGATTCCACATAAACAAGGATTCCACACAAACAAGGATTCCACATAAACAAGGATTCCACACAAACAAGGATTCCACACAAACAAGGATTCCACACAAACAAGGATTCCACACAAACAAGGATTCCACACAAACAAGGATTCCACACAAACAAGGATTCCACACAAACAAGGATTCCACACAAACAAGGATTCCACACAAACAAGGATTCCACACAAACAAGGATTCCACACAAACAAGGATTCCACACAAACAAGGATTCCACACAAACAAGGATTCCACACAAACAAGGATTCCACACAAACAAGGATTCCACACAAACAAGGATTCCACACAAACAAGGATTCCACATATACAAGGATTCCACATAAACAAGGATTCCACATAAACAAGGATTCCACATTAACAAGAATTCCACACAAACAAGGGTTTCACACAAACAAGGATTCCACATTAACAAGAATTCCACATAAACAAGGATTCCACATAAACAAGGATTCCACACAAACAAGGATTCCACACAAACAAGGATTCCACACAAACAAGGATTCCACATAAACAAGGATTCCACATAAACAAGGATTCCACATAAACAAGGATTCCACATAAACAAGGATTCCACATAAACAAGGATTCCACACAAACAAGGATTCCACACAAACAAGGATTCCACACAAACAAGGATTCCACACAAACAAGGATTCCACACAAACAAGGATTCCACACAAACAAGGATTCCACATAAACAAGGATTCCACACAAACAAGGATTCCACACAAACAAGGATTCCACACAAACAAGGATTCCACATAAACAAGGATTCCACATAAACAAGGATTCCACACAAACAAGGATTCCACATAAACAAGGATTCCACATAAACAAGGATTCCACACAAACAAGGAT
>NC_061821.1:3213930-3216430 GCF_019202785.1 Penaeus chinensis | reverse complement strand
TTATCATTATTATTGTTATTGTTATTGTTATTGTTATTACTATTGTTATTATCATTATCTTTATTATTATTGCTATTGTTATCATCATAATTATTGTGATTTTTATATTAATAACGGTACTAGTGATAATAGCAACAACAACACCAACAACAACAATAATAGTAATGATAATAATAATATAAATAAATAGTGAGAGCAATCATGATTAATTATCATTATCATTATCATTATTAACATTATTATCATCACTATTGTTATTGTTATTAGTATTATCATTATTATTATTAGCTTTATAATAATAATAATAATAATAATAATAATGATAATAATGATAATAATAATAATAATAATAATAATAATAATAACAACAACAACAACAACAACAACAACAACATCAATAATGATAATAATGATAATAATAATTATAATTACGATGATGATGATGATAACAAAAATGACACTGCTACTAATGATAATAATAACAACGATAATAATAGTAGTAATGATTATAATGATAACAATAATGATAATAATGATAATAACAACAATAATAATATTGGTCATGATAATATTGATTATAAGAATAATGATAATGATAATAATACTGATTAGAAGAATAAGGGTAATAAAAGTAATAATAATAGTAATAAGGATAATAATGATAATAATAATATCATCAATGATAATAGTATTAATAATAATAATAATAATGATAATAATGAAATAATAATAATAATAATGAAATAATAATATTAACAATAACAATAACAATGTGAATGATAATGATGATAATAGAAATATTAACAATAATAACGATATTGATGAAAACAATAATGATAATAATGAAAATAACTATGATAGTAATGAAAATAATAATGACGAAAATATAAATGATGATAATGATCATAATGGTAACAATAATGATAAAAAGATTATAATGATACTAATAATGATAACAATAATAATAATAGTAATGGAGATGAACATAATAATGATGATAATGAGGATACCAATGGCATCATTACTAACCATTTTCATAATTGTTGTTATCATTATTACTGCACTAACAGAAATAAAATTACCGTCATTTCAATCATTACTAAAACAGCGATTATTTTGTGTCATCGATAGCATTGTCATTGAGATAATAACCCCCAACGAAATTAGTTTTGTTTGTAAAGAGTACAGTCAAGCTACGAATTTATTTTTCTTTTTCTTTTTTCCTTTTTGTTTCGTATCTTTTAACTTCCTCATTTAAGTTGTTGCAGGAGAAGGAGTCCCTAATTGATAGAGAATCATTACAGATCTCTGTCGTTTTATTCAGGGGGGGGGGGGGGGATTTGGAGTAATCGAAAATCTGAGACTCTCTTTTTTTTCTTTCTCTTTCTCTGTCTCTATATGTTTCTGTTTCTGGATGGAGAGGAAGAGAGAGAGAGAGAGAGAGAGGAGAGAGAGAGAGAGAGAGAGAGAGAGAGAGAGAGAGAGAGAGAGAGAGAGAGAGAGAGAGAGAGAGAGAGAGAGAGAGAGAGAGAGGGGGAGAGAAGAGAGAGAGAGAGAGAGAGAGAGAGAGAGAGAGAGAGAGAGAGAGAGAGAGAGAGAGAGAGAGAGAGAGAGAGAGAGAGAGAGAGAGAGGGAGGAAGAGAGAGAGAGAGAGAGAGAGAGAGAGAGAGAGAGAGAGAGAGAGAGAGAGAGAGAGAGAGAGAGAGAGAGAGAGAGAGAGAGAGAGAGGGAAAGAGGGGGAGAAGGAGAGAGAGGGAGATAGACAGACAGATAGATAGATAGATAGATAGATAGATAGATAGATAGATAGAGAGAGAGAGAGAGAAGGAGAGAGAGAGAGAGAGAGAGAAAGATAGAGAGAGAGAGAGAGAGATAAAGATATATATATATATATATATATATATATATATATATATATATATATATATACAGATAGATAGATAGATAGATAGAGAGAGACAGAGATAATGAGAGAGTGAGAGAATGTGAGAATGAGAGAATGAGAGAAAGAGAGAGAGAGAGAGAAAGAAATAGATAGATAGAGAGAGAAGGAAAAACATTCTCCCACGTCTCTCAAACCCCCTGCTGAGTTACTGTTATTTATATCTTTTTATTTTCCATTATCTCTCACTGAATCACCCCCATGGGCTCTCTGTGAATGGATAATGATTCTTTTTATATTTCCATTATTCGTGGTTATTCTGCCGTTTGTAGTTTGAGAAGCTGGTCGTAGTCAATTTGATATTCTGGATTTTTTTTTATATACTGTTTTCGATGTCATTGTTTGTGTTAATGAATTTGCCTTCTATGATTATAATGTTGATATTATTATGCCAGTGTTATTATGAATTCAGTTATAAATTCTGTCATCATAAATACACATGTACATACTTTAGTATGTACAAACAAAAGTGGCATATCCATTAGCACACACAAAAATACACACGCACACACACACATAAACACACACACACACACACACAGGCACAGACACACACAA
>NC_061821.1:3188930-3193930 GCF_019202785.1 Penaeus chinensis | reverse complement strand
GAAAGAGAGAGAGCTACTGTGGTTCTATTGTGTCATATTACCCTTATGTGAATGAAGTGGTGGTGACGACCCTCTGTGAGGTACGATTTGGTTGCTTCTTTGATCGGAATCAGAGCAATCAACAGCAGCAAAAAAAAAAAAAAAAAAAAAAAAAAAAAAAATTGAGAGAGAGAGAGAGAGAGAGCGAGAGAGAGAGAGAGAGAGAGAGAGAGAGAGAGAGAGAGAGAGAGAGAGAGAGAGAGAGAGAGAGAGAGAGAGAGATAGGGAGAGAGAGAGAGAGAGAGACAGGCAGAGAAAGAGAGAGAGAGAGAGTGAGAGGGGGGGAGAGGGGAGAGAGAGAGAGAGAGAGAGAGAGAGAGAGAGAGAGAGAGAGAGAGAGAGAGAGAGAGAGAGAGAGAGAGGCAGAGAGAGAGAGAGAGAGAGAGACAGACAGAGAAAGAGAGAGAGAGATAGATAGATAGATAGATAGATAGATAGAGAGAGAGAGAGAGAAAGAGAGAGAGAGAGAGAGAGAGAAAGAGGGAGGGAGGAAAGAGGACAGCAATTTAGGCTAGCTAATGTTATTGGCATATTTACCATGAACGTAACAGTGATTCAACATTCAGGTGTAAGCAACTGCCATTCACACACTGGAGACTGGCACTCCAATTATCAGGAAAGGAAAAACTGGCAACTCAACCAGGGCTCTGGAGATCCGATTCGATAAGCTGCTTTTGAGAGAAAAGAAATAATGTAATGAAAGCAGCAAATTTCAAAAATAATAATATAAAAATATTGTATATTCATTTTTTTGTTTTTTTTTAAAATAAATCCAGGCATATGAAAGTACAGGTATTAAGAACCAGCTGATTACAAAATAACAAAAAAAAAGAAAGAATAAAAAAAAAAAAAAAAAAAAGCGACGAATCGGACTACTAAAGAGTTCGGAGTGAGTTGCCAGTTACTCCCTTTCCTGAGATTGGACTTGTAGAAAACGCAACACGGGCGAGTGACAGGAGGAACTATTGCAAACTCCATTGGGCAAGGTCACGCATGAGTTCAATTGCACAGACACATCCTCGGTTCCTCCGGCCGCCCAGTCTCACGTTTAGGACATATTATAATCGTATTCCACCTTGGGCTGACCTCAGGACGCTTTTAATGATGTTAAAGATACCAGATTATATTAAAAAAAAGGGGACAGAAGAAAATAGAAAGAAACAAAGAACAGAAGAATAAAGAACAGAAAATAAAAGTGAGAAAGAAAAAAAAGAACCAAAAATTATATACATATGGATACCTAAGACAGAGATAGATCAAAAGTTCACATTTCCCAAGACCAAACCCTCCGATAAAGCTCTATCTTCCCCCTAACCTTCCCCCAGAGCGCGCCTAGGCTGGCCAGAAGGGTGGTAATCCCAGACTTACGTGTGGTTCCAGAGTCAGGAAAGGCTTGTGTAACCTCGGGTTAAGGTTCGCTCCGGGAAATGGTTGCTGGTTAGAGAATGCAGGTGTTTTGGGGACTGTATGACCCCTTCTGCTTTAAATTGTAAATTGACTGAATTAATAATTGACAATTTTGGAGAGAGAGAGAGAGAAAAAAAAAGTTATTTTCTGTTCCTTCTTTGCCCGACGCGGACTATTGTAGGGTTATTGTAAATATTGTAGTTTTTTTTTGGGTATCTTTGCAAACTAAACGGGGAATTTGCACACACACACACACACAAACATCTAGACACACACACACACACACACACACACACACACACACACACACAATAACATACATCATATATGTCGCCAAGAACAAAACATGTGCAAAGTATACACGGTACAAAGGCAGCCACGTCGGAGTGTTCTCAAAGACAGGAATGTTGTTTAGAAACTGGCCACCACCTCGAAATAATTTTCTTTCATTTCTGTGTCATTCTTTTCATAAATTCGCTTAATATGTATATTCATATGTACATATATATATATATATATATATATATATATATATATATATATATATATGTATGTATGTATTTAGCACGTGTCTTTCTGGGGATTATTAACTAATTTTGAGTCCGGTATAAGGCATGGATGTTGTTATCATTATCATTAACATATTATTATTAATATTATTAATAATAATAATAATAATAATAATAATAATAATAATGATAATAATAATAATAATAATAATAATGATAATAATAGTAATAATAGCATTATCATTATTATTATTATTATCATTATGATCATTATTCTTGCCATTATTATTATTATTATTATTACTACCATTATAATCATTATTGTTATTATCATCATTGTCATTGTAAACACCATCATTATTATAATCATTATTGTCATCATCATTATTATCATTATCATAATTATTATTGTTAAATCTTTATTATCATTCTTATCATTGTTTGTCTTCTACGTTTGCTTGGTGTTTCTCCATGATGCTTGAGGGTGAAGAAAACACCGATGAAAACTAAAGTAGGTTCATTGGAGATCAGCTCTGACAAAATAAATACGGAACTCTTCCTGTCCCTCTGCCCCACACGCCAGGCTCCGTCCTGCGACTGTCTACTGCCAGACGTGTGACTACAGAGACAAACTAAAATGTTGTACACTATAACATACAGAGATTCTCACTCTTTCATATAGGTGATATGCTACACATCAATATAAACTGAACATAATCTTCTATATTTAACATGGTAGAACATATCACACAAAAGACAGTGTATAATATATAATCACATAATTATCACTAACTACGTACGATAATCATGGCATCACAATCCGTATGCACTGGCATCACAACGTGGCACTCACAACTCACGTCATTGTCATAACTCACTTCATTACACAACCCACAATCATCATTATCATCATTATCTTTTTTATAATCGTTATTATCATCATACCTATAAATCATCATTATCATTGTCAACATCACCATTACTATTATTATTATCATCTTTATTATTATTATTGCTATTACTATGACTGTCATTATTATTGCCCTTATTACTATCATGACAAACATTATTGCCATTGTACAACTTAAATTTATAAACAACAAACATAATTATAATATGAAGAATAACATTCTTGGTATTAATGATAACACTAATGGTGAACATATTTTATTCAGGACACCGAGAACCTGGTATTTATAATATGTTATTAAATATATCTAACAGTAATTTATATTAAATAGGTTATATTACCAGTGGAGTAATATTTTTTTTTTTTTTTTTTTTTTTTTTTTTTTTTTTTTTTTACAATTATTATAGATTTTGAGAATCTGGACTGAACGTAATGACTAATGACAAATAGTAAATCAAATTCAGAATTATACAACGAAGGGAAAAGAAAAGAAAAAAACTATATTAGGAATTGAATTGCATAATCAAAATGCAACACTGGTAACAACGATGATGATAACAACAGCAATAACACGGGAATAAACCAGCGCAGTGGATCAGTGCATGATAACAGTCATTGCTTGCATGACACGCTATCAATTAACATCAAGGGGGACTACATGTTAATCAATTAGACATTACGTAGGAAGCATCAGTCAGTGTCATGATAGCAAATGAGCGAGATTGATTGATACGTCAGCTAATGCAAACACGTCAACCCTGCATGTGTGTGAGAGAGAGAGAAAAAAATAATGATTTGTAAATTTGTAAAGTCTATCTGGGTGAATGTTGGGTGGCTAGACGTTTGTTTGTGTTTTGTACTTTTTTTTATGTTATGTATGCGGACGTATACGGGCATTTGTGTCATACGTACACATATACATAAGCACATACACACAGGTAAGCGCGCACAAATACACACACACACACACACACACACACACACACACACACACACACACACACACCCACACACACACACACACACACACACACGCGCACACACACACACACGCATACATAGATACTTACTCTCACGGTATACGTGCGTGTATGTGCCAATTTGTATATCATCATCTGCCTGTATGTGTTTCGATACGCCATAAATTCTTTATCAGGGGTTCGAATTCCAAACGAACTGTAAGCTTGTTAATGCGTTTAATTGCCAGAGATTATTAACCTTCAATTTCCTTTAGTAAAATAAAAAAAAGTCACTGATAAGGGATTTTTTTCCGCAAAACCCTCAAACTCAAATACCATAGATAAGAGAAAGAAAGAAAAAAGAGATAATTAAAGAATTATAGACGAAAGTGGGACGAAATATACGATGCTCTTTTGTCTGAGAGGTTCAGAGTATATCGATTCGTTTATTTTATAATCAGCATTTCGAAAGATTTGACTTTTGAATAGATTTTGAGCAGTGAGAGAGACGAAAAAGAGAAAGGGAGAATGAGAGTGAGAGTGAGATAGATAGATAGGTAGATAGATAGATAGATAGATAGAGAGAGAGAGAGAGAGAGAGAGAGAGAGAGAGAGAGAGAGAGAGAGAGAGAGAGAGAGAGAAAGTAAGAAAGCGAACACACCAACAAAGACAAAAAAGCCAAACAAAACAAAACAAAACAAAAAACAAAGAAAGCCAAAACACAAAAACCAAACAACAAAAGACACCACCGGAGGGACAAGGAGGGTAAAGGAGGCAAGATGGAAGTGAGGAAGTTACTCGCCAAGTTAGAGTCCCCGGAAATGAGAATCACTAGAAGACAAAACCGGGATCGACAACCTCACCTGGTGCTTTTCCTCTCGACCTTCTGTTCGCGGAGGAAAAGTTGGCCGGGGTCTGTGCCTCTTTGTTCACGAGGACTGGGGAGGAGGTACAGTGTGGTCAATTATGAAGGAGATTAGTGATGGATTAGTGATTGGGAAAATATATATGAATTGTTTGTTTGTTAGCAGAGGCATGGGGATGAATTAAGAGAAGTTATTTGGATGTTAGCGAGGTACAGGAATTAATTAATGAAGGTTGTTTGGCTGTCAACGAGGTACAGGAATTAATGAAAGTTGTTTGGATGTTAACGAGTTATAGGAATGAGTTAATAG
>NC_061821.1:3176430-3178930 GCF_019202785.1 Penaeus chinensis | reverse complement strand
GTAATAAAAATATATAATCTGGTAGTAATAATGAATGTTTTATTATTGATAACGTACAACTTCAATAATGATAATAATGATAATCGAATTTTGTATTTTTATGATTTACCTGATTCGCTTATCTCTCGTCTTGTGTTCAAACGAAAGAAAGAGAGAAAAATAATAATAGAATAATAATACAAACCAGACATAGCTCTAGACATATAAATTGATATATAAATAGACTGATATCTTCTTTACTTCCCCGTTATTTTGTCCAACACAACCCTGAAGCGCCTTTATGTAAATGTCGAGGGACCTCGTGGAAAACAAGAGATTTCTTTAACTTGTTTCCAAGAGCTCTTGTGACCCTCCTCAATGCTCCAGGTCTTCTGGGAAAGTCTATTCGTTTAAGCATACAAGGATTTAAAGTCATGTAGCATCTTGTAGGTGAAATCAAGGATAGGTTTTAAGATCTATTGTGTATGGTATGACGGGTTAGGCAAAGAGAGAATGTGTGTTCGTATTATATGTATGTATATAAGCATACGCATACGCACATACACAAATACACACGCACACATACACAAGCATATACAAACACACACATACACACATACACACATACACACGCAAACACACACACACACATATATATACTTAATATATCAATCATGCATCCGTCAATAAGCATTTTGCCACTCTGCTCGCGAGTGAGAGCGAACGAGAAAAAGCGAGAGAGAGGAAGAGAGAGAACGAGCGGGTCTGAGAGTGAAAGAGCGAGAGTGAGCGAGAGAGAGAAAGAGAAAGAGCGAGCGAGATATAGCGAGCCAAAGAGCGAGAGTGAGCGAGAGAGAGGACGAAAAAGAGCGAGCGAGATCATAGCGAGCGAAAGAGCGAGAGAGAGCGCGAGAGAGAAAGAGAAAGAGCGAGCGAGATCTAGCGAGCGAAAGAGCGAGAGTGAGCGAGAGAGAGGAAGAGAAAGAGCGAGCGAAGGAGCGAGATAGAGCGAGATCATAGCGAGCGAAGGAGCGAGAGAGAGCGAGAGAGAGGAAGAGAAAGAGCGAGCGAGATCATAGCGAGCGAAAGAGCGAGAGAGAGCGAGAGAAAAGGAAGAGAAAGAGCGAGCGAGATCTAGCGAACGAAAGAGCGAGAGTGAGCGAGAGAGAGGAAGAAAAAGAGCGAGCGAGATCATAGCGAGCGAAGGAGCGAGAGAGAGCGAGAGAGAGCGAGAGAGAGGAAAAGAAAGAGCGAGCGAGATCTAGCGAGCGAAAGAGCGAGAGAGAGCGAGAGAGCGAGAGAGAGGAAGAGAAAGAGCGAGAGAGAGCGAGAGAGAGGAAGAGAAAGAGCGAGCGAACCTGAGAGCGAAAGAGCGAGAGCGAGCGAGAGAGAGGAAGAGAAAGAGCAAGCGAGATATAGCGAGCCAAAGAGCGAGAGCGAGCGAAAGAGAGGAAGAGAAAGAGCGAGAGAGAGCGAGAGAGCGCAAGAGCGAGGCCGAGCGCGAGTTTCCAGCCGCGGCCGCCAGAGTGCCTCCGTACCCAGGCGTCTGCACCATCTGTTCTCCCATCTGGGCGCGGCGTTAACTCCATCGCCGAAGAAGTTAGGAAGAAACCGTTATCCTGCAGCGATCCGGAGACCCCTGTTGGGCGGCGGCGTTTCCTGACCGGATTGAAAATGTTTTCGACCTTTTCTCTCTCTCTCTCTTTCTTCCTCTCTCTCTCTCTCTCTCTCTCTCTCTCGCTCTCTCTTTCTCTCTCTCTCTTTCTCTCTCCTCTCTCTCTCTCTCTCTCTCTTCTCTCTCTCTCTCTCTCTCTCTCTCTCTCTCTCTCTCTCTCTCTCTCTCTCTCTCTCTCTCTCTCTCTCTCTCTCTCTCTCTCTCTCTCTTTGTGTATTGTTTTCCGCTTCGAGGTTTCGCTTCGTTCCTCCCCTAAGGAATGGTGCGTCGGTTCATCGTTTTCTCTTTCTCTCTCCTTCTTCTTCTTCTTTTTCTTGCTGTTGTTGTTGTTGGTGTTGTTAGTATTTTTGTTGTTCTGTTTCCTCCTTCTCCCCCTTCGCCTTTTATTGTTATATTCTTATTCTTTTCTCGACATCTCCTGCTCTTCTTCCTCACATTTTTCTTTCTCTCTTCTTCATTTTCTTCAATTTCTTTCTCTTATTCCTCCACTTCCTCCTCCTTTCCCTCCTCTGCTCATCTCTACATCAAAACAAACCCCGATAAAACCCAAATATAAAAACAAAATAACAAACACAACAAAAACAAATTAAACCCAAAACGGATAAAAAAACAAAAAAAGAGAGAAAGGAAAGTTATTTACGAAACGAGTTGATGCCACATAAAAAGATATAAACCGAAAAAGTTTTGGGCCGGCGCTCTCTCACCTCCTAAATTTCCACGTGTAAAAGCCAGACGTGCAGCGCAGGCGGAATCGAGCCTTCTAATTGGCCAGGGCGACGCCGCTAGTTAGGGGCCCATGTAAGAGTCGTTAAGAGGAGACCCGCGAGAATTGAAACGCTAGGGCCA
>NC_061821.1:3151430-3156430 GCF_019202785.1 Penaeus chinensis | reverse complement strand
TCTCCTTCTACCTCTCTCTCTCCTCCTCCCCTCCCTTTCACTCTCCTTCTCCCCTCCTCCCTTTACTCCTCTCTCCTCCTCCTCTCTCCTCCTCTTTATCCTCCTCTTCTCCTCCTTCTCCTCCCCTCCCTTCTCCTCTCTTCTCCTCCCTCCTCCCTCCTTATCCTCCTCTCTCATCCTCCTTCCTCCCTCTATCCCTCCCTCCTCCTCCCTCTCCTCCCTTCCTCTCTTCTCCCTCCCTCTCCTCCCTCTTCTCTCTCTCTCTCTCCTCCCCTATCTCCTCCTCTTCTCTCCCCTCCCTCTTCTCCTCCTCTCCTCCTTCTCTCTCTCTCCCCTCTCTTCTCCTCTCTCCTCTCCTCCTTTATCCTCCTTTCCCCCTCCTCCTCTCTCTCCCCTCCCCTTCTCCTCCTCTCCTCCCTCTTCCCTCTCTTCTCCTCATCCTCCTCTCTCCTCCCTCCTCTCTCCTCCCCTCTCCTCCCCTCTCCCTCTCTTCTCCTCCTCTCCTCCCTTATCCCTCTCTCTCCTCCCTCCTCTCCTTTCCTCCCTCCTCTCCTCCCTCCTCCCCTCCTCTCTCTCCCTCTACTCTCCTCCCTCCCCTCCCTCTTCCCCTCTCTTCTCCTCCTCTCCTCCCTCTTCTCTCTCCTCTCCTCCTCCTCTCCTCCCCTCTCCTCCCTCTCTCCTCTTCCCTCCTCCCCCTTTACTCCTCTTCTCCTCTCTCCCCCTCTCCCCTCTCTCCCTCCTCTCCTCCCTTACCCTCTCCCTCTCCTCTCCCCCCTTTCCCCTCCCCTTCTCCTCCTCTCCTCCTCTCTTCCCCATCTCCTTCTCCTCTCTCCTCCCTTTACCCCTCTCCTCCTCCCCTCCTACCTCTCCCTCTAACCTCCTCTCTCTCTCCCTCTCCCTTCCTTCCTCTCTTTCTCCTTCTCCTCCTCTCCTCCTCTTCTCCTCTCTTCTCCTCTCCTTCCCTTTATCCTCCTCTCTCCTCCTCTCCTCCTATCCCTCCCTCTCCTCCTCCTCCTCCCTTTCTCTCTCCTCCCTCTCCTCTCCTCCTTTCCCACTCTTTCCCCTCCTCCTCTCCTCCTTTTCCCCCCTCTTCCTCCTCCCCCTCCCCCCTTTTCCCCTCTTCCTCCTCTCCCCCCTTATCCCCCATCTTTCCCCTCTCCTCCCTTATCTCCCTCCTCTTCCCCCTCCCTCCTCCCTCTATCCTCATCTTCCCTCCTCTCCTCCCCTTTTCCTCTCTCCTCCTCCCTCCTCCTCTTACCCTCACTTCCTCCTCTCCTTCCCTCCTCTCTCCCTCCTCCTCCTTCCTTCCCTCTCTCTCCCTCCTCTCCTCCTTCCTACCCTCCTTCCCCTCCTCTCCTCCCTATCCTCCTCTCCCCTCTCCTCCCTTCTTCCTCCTCTCCTCTCCTTCCCTTTATCCTCTCTCTCCTCCTCCTCCTCCCTTCTCTCCCTCTTCCACCTCCTCTCCTCCCTTCTCCTCTCCTCCTCTCCTCCCTTTCCTCTCTTCCTCTCCCCTCCTCACCCTCTTCACCTCTCTCCTCCTCCTCCTCCTCTCTACTCCTCTCTTCTCCTCCTCACCTCCCTTTCCTCTCCTTCTCTCCTCCTCCTCCTCCTTATCCTCTCTTCCTCCTCCTCCTCCTCCCTCTACCTCCTCTCTCCCTCCCTCCTTTCTCCTCTCTTCCTCCATTCCTCTCCTCCCTCTTCCTCTCTTCCTCCTCCTCTCCTCCCTAATCCCTCTCTCTCCTCTCCTCCCTTACTCCTCTCTCTCCTCCTCTCCTACCCTTTTACCCCTCTTCTCCTCCTCTCCTCTCTCCCTTTCCCTCTCCTCCTCCTCTCCTACCCTTTTACCTCTCTCCTTCTCCATTCTTCTCCTCCTCCCTCGCCTCTCCTATCCCCTTCTCCCCTCCTCCTCCTCCCTACCCTCTCTTCTCCCCTCTCCTCCCTCTTACCCTCCTTCTCTCCCCTCTCCTCCACCTTCCTCTCTTCGCCTCCCTCTCCTCCCTTTATCCGCTCTTTCTCCTCCTCTCCTCCCTTTAGCTCTCTTCTCCTCCTCTCCTCCCCCTTTACCTCTCACCCTTACTCCCTCCTCTCCTCCTTGATCCTCTCTTCTCCTCCTCGCCCTCCACCCCTTTACCCTCTCATCTCCTCCTCTCCTCCCCCTTTTATCATTCTCTTCATCCCTCCTCTCACCCACCTTTTTTACCCTCTCTTCTCCTGACCTCTCCTCCCGTTATCCTCTCTTCTCCTCTCCCTCGACCTTTAACCCTCCTCTTCTTACATCCTCTCCTCCCTTTATCCGATCTTGCTTCGACCTCCTCTCCTCCCTTACCCGTCTACTTCTCCTCACTCTCCTCCCTATATCCATCTTCTCCTCCTCTCCTCCCTTTATCCTCTCTTGAATCATCCTCTCTCCCTTTACCCTCCTTCTCCTCCTCCTCCTCCCCTTTATCCTCTCTTCTCCTCTACCTTCCCTTTACCACTCTCTTCCTCCTCCTCAATCCTCCCTTTTATCCTCTCTTCTCCTCCTCTCCTCCCTTTACCCTCTCTCTCCTCCCTCTCCTCCCTTTACCCTCTCGTCTCCATCCTCTCCTCCCTTTATCCTCCTCTTCTCCTCCTCTCCTCCCTTTACCCCTCTCTTCTCCTCCTCATCCTCCCTTTACCTCCTTCTCCTCCTCATCCTCCCTTATCCTCTGCTTCCTCCTCCTCTCCTCCCTTTATCCTCCTTCTCCCACCTCTCCCTCCCTTTTAAACCTCTCTTCTCCCTCTCTCCTCCCTTTATCCTCTCTTCTCCTCCTCTCCTCCTTTACCCCTCTTTCTCCTCCTCTCCTCCCTTTATCCTCGCTTCACCTCCTTCCTCCAGAAGTTACCCGCTCTTCCCTCACTCCTCCCTTTATCCTCTCGTTCTCCCTCCCTCTCCCTCCCTTTAACCCTTCTCCTTCTCTCCTCTCCTCCGTGTAGCAGAGCGGCTACAGAATAGAAGAAAATTAAGTCAATAGATATAATAATATACGAAATTGATCAGCAGATTATACGAAAGCCATCAAATTTTACCCTATTCTTCTCATCGACTATCAAGAGACTTGACAACATCTCTTATCGAATATAAGACCTTGAAAACGGCTTCGCATAACTCTACTCCCAGTTTATCCTATCTTCTCCTCCCCTCCATCCAGTTATACTATCTTATCAATCATCTCCGAAATTGAAACTACTTATAATACTATGAATAAATAGTAATAGTATATAATAATATAAGGAAATGTTAAAGATAGATAATAAGAGAAAAAGGTTGAAGAGAGGAGATAATAGAAGAAGGTTAATATATTAATAAGAAGATAAGAAAGTTAGATAGAGTATAATAATAGAATAAATTTTAAATATCATGATAATAATAGAATAAGAAGGAAAATAGAGTTAGAAATGAATAGACAGAAATTGTAAAGAGAGTGATAAGCAGAGTTAAAACGGGTTAAGATATGATACATACGACTAATAAAGGTTTAAATATAGTATAATCAGAGAATAAATGGAAAATAGAGGTGGATAATAAGATTAAGAAATGGTAATAGAGGATAATAATAGAAGAAATGTACACTATAGTAAATCAATATAATAAGGTTACATATATTATACTAATATACTAAAGAGTTTTAAAGAGAGGATAAGAAGAAATATAATAACTGTTAATAATATATGAAAGAATATATAAAGGGTAAGATCTTATCCTATACTTCCCATTTATTCAATCTGTAACATAGTAGAAAAGATAGCGAGAAAGTGGAAGGATAGATGTAAAAAAGGTGAAAATATCTTGAGTATGTGACCTAACTGGGGAATCGTTCATAGTATAGGAGTGGTTGGTTTGATTAAAGGGAAATATAGGAAGTCTAGTAGGGAGTAATATGTTTTTTATGATTTTTATTTTTAGAAATGACTAGACAGCCTCTCCTCCCCTTGAACCAGCTCTTGATGAAGGACAGCGAAAAAGAAAAACACGTTGTTTGCAAAAAGTGTCACCTCTTACCCTCTCCTCCCAGCGTTTACATCATCTTCTCCTCACTCATGAAATATCACCAATTGAATACCTCCTCACTGGCAGCCAGTGCACTAAGATCCAACGAATCACGCCCCTTTACCCCTCATCCACACATCAGGTGTTTACAAATTACATCCTCTCCTCACTTTTATCCTCTCTTTCGTCAGCAACATTACTACCCTCATCCTCCCACCTTTACCCTCAACTTCTTCCTCCTCCTCTTAATAACCCTCCATTGTTAAATTTACCCTCTCTTCTTAACATAAAACATACGAAAACTCATCCATCCACCAACATTTGTATTCAACTCCATCAGTATTTTGTTCTCCGCCTCCCTCTCCTCCCGTCCGCTACCCTTGTTCATATAACGAGATCTTCCCTCCACATCACTCTTCACCTCCCTTTTATCCTCACCCTCCCTCCCCCACTCAATCGACAGCCCACTCACCCAAACACTTTTTTAACTCAGGAGCTTCACCATCACACTATCTCATCCCTTGTTAAAATCTCCGATTGATAAGTGTGATAGTGGAGGTGTAAAACGAAACAATAATCGATAAAAAAAACTTTGGTAGCTCAAAAAAAATAATTAACTAAGTACTTATGCCCACATCACCCTGAACTGAAATGACAAAATAACAGCCTCACTTACTCACCACTACAAAAGGATGGTTAATTGGTTAATTCGAAATGAGATCGACAGAAAAAGAACTCAATGTAGGACAAAAAACACAAAGAAAAAACAATTGGTTCTAACAAATACTATGAGCATGCCATCTGAAAAGCTAGTAAATAGATGATATTGTCATGTGGTGGTGTTCTGTCGTGTCTAATATGTGGGTAAATAATATAATGAATATCAAGGGGGAATGGCCACTCCTCCCTTTAACCCTCTCTTCCCTCTCCCTCCCCCTTTACCCTCTCTCTCTCCTCCTCTCCTCCCTTTATCCTCTCTTCTCCTCCTCTC
>NC_061821.1:3136404-3138904 GCF_019202785.1 Penaeus chinensis | reverse complement strand
CATTCTTTATTGCGGTTATTCATTCACCTGCAATCCTACTTTCCTACTTTCCAAAAAACCAAGAGCAGAATAGGAAAACAACAACAAAAAAAAAACATAAAAGAAAACACACGAAAAAAAAAGCTAACAAAACAGGAACGAAAAGATAATAGAAAACACAGGAGGAAGAGAGAGAAACTGGAAGATATAGAGAGAAGGACAAGTCTAAGAATGGAGCGAAATGGCATCATTACGGAGATGGAGGGTGAATCAGGCCAGACGGAGGGAGATGCCCGGGAAGATGCTGGCGGGGCGAGATAAAGAGGAAGAGAAAGAGACAGAGAGGAGGGAGGAGATGGAGAGGAAGGAGAGGGTGCAGAGATACGAGGGAAGGAACGAGAAATGAGAGATGAAACGAGCATCAAAATTTAAACAAAAGGGAGAGAAGATTGGGAATATGCTTGGGTATATCTATGTTTATGTGCATATATATATATATATATATATATATATATATATATATATATACATATGAGATTGTGTGTGTATGTGTGTGCAGGTGTGTGTATGGTAAAATACTCTACGGTGTTGATACTATTGTAGAAAAAACACAGTGCATAAATATATTTATTGAAAATGAGACAACATTTTCGAAATCCTGGATTTCATTTTCAGGTCAGAAAATGAAATCCATGCGGATTTCGAATAAATCTAGTCCATGCAGTGCGGGTTTTTCTGTCACACTCACACATGAACACACACACACACACACACACACACACACACACACACACACACACACATATATATATAAATAGTTAGATAAATGTATGTTTATGTATGTCTATATATACGTTTATACATATGTATATATATTTATACACATAATATTACTATTACTGTTTCATTACTATGGTCTTGAAAAACATCCAGCTCGCCCTGGGAATAACAGTATTTTATTTTATATCATAATGTTCATAATAACAATAAAATCAACAATGACAATTATACATTAGTAAAGAGGATTATAAGAAATAATATAAGTGATAACAACAATGAAGAATAGAATGAAATTAATATTAATAGAAAAGTGTAATAATAACTGTGTGGAAAAAAAACACCTTTCTGAATCCAAAATTACCTTGGTGAACTGACGCCACGTTGCAGAAAGAGGTCATTCGCTCGAAGTCATCCAGGACCCCGACTCCTAAGTAAATGTAATGAAGACCACTTAATAGGAGGATAATGTTGGAGGGTAATCCTGACATCAAGGCCGCATTCCCCTATCATTTACACGAGCTTCCAACGTTGGGGAAATGTATAGAAGGTCTTCAGGTAGGTTGAAGGTGCCAGTTCTACAGTCGGGGATCCTATCAGCGTGTTTAGAGTGGGATTGGAGTCAATCAGCATGAGAAGGATGGATGTTACGTCACTCTCCGGGCTGTGCTTTCTCGGGTGATGGGCGTTCGATTTCCTTTTCGTTAGTGTAAGGATGTGTAATTATCATATTTTTTTTAAAATGTAGATATGGTGTGTGATATGTGTGATATGTGCTACTTTTGTGTGCGATAGCATTATGACGATTCGGAAATATTAATACTGATTAGAGATCATGTTTATCATACTGTGTACAAAGCACATGTTTGTATCGATTCACAAAAAAGGAAAACCAAAAACTACAGACCTGTAACTCTTATGATACAATTACCACATCACAAAGAAATGATTCCACTTTCCATTGTCAACCTATTATATTCTAATCAGTCTAAAGAACAGAATCTAATCTTCAGATTATCTTCAGAAGCGGCCGAATAAACCCCTAAACTTCACATTATTTGCAACTAGATTACCACTAAACATATTGTAATTCATAAAAAGACTGGAGCCTCTGAATGATACACATCAGTCGTGAATAACAAGGTATGAAACATTTTACTGGGGATATCTGAAGAAAGATAATATATCATAAAACGAGTCCATGGAAGAAACATAAAGAAACAAAGAGTAGCAGATTTTATTTTCTTCCTTGTCTTAAACTGCATTTCCATCCCATCACACACGCCCAACAGAAGGTGCTTTTCTCGGCCCTTGAAATCGAATGACTCCTGGATCGGCCACAGACACTACCTTAGAGTATGTACATTGTGGACACGAGACTTGTCCCTTGTGTTTGTTCTTTCTTAATGAGGTTAGAGGGACCGTGACCAAGACCAGGGCGAATTTTGTTCTGTTGAGGCACTTCTTAATGGCAGTTGACTCCAAAAGGTCGTTTACTTTCGGTTATCTGTCCTTACAACTCATTCTCACATTACCCAATTCTAGTGGGGATGGGTCGTTTGAGAAGTAGGGGTGTCCACGTTTACTAGAATTTTGCTTTTTTACTAAATTGTCAGTGTTAAGTCTTCGAATATTTCTAAAGCTAGGATATGTATATATATATATATAGATAGGTAGATAGATAGATATATTTCGTTGTCTTGTATATGTTTTGTTATTTATTTCGTATATATTTTCTTCATTT
>NC_061821.1:3116404-3121404 GCF_019202785.1 Penaeus chinensis | reverse complement strand
ATAAATACAGGGTAAGAGTAAGACTTTTTTTTTATATATTGAGAGAAACGGTAACTACACATTGACTATTATCTACTTGTTAATCATTAATTATTGTACTTATTGATTATCAGTAATTAGGTAGCCAACAACAGCCTCTGAATTCATCGAAACCTTATAATGTCATTAAAGACATTGTAAATAGAACGCTGTCACTGGCCTTATACGTTGCATGACTACGGCCACCCTGAGCATGCGACCACTCCTCTTCAACGAACTACGGACGGTTTAACGACCTAACGACCTCACACGGTGAAGCTAACGACTTGTCATTATGGGCTATTGTTCTGTAGATTTCCGTCAACGGACGAAGATAAAGAGTAACATCTGGTGACAGAGCCTGGATACCCCGTCTGCATCAACGCGTGGAATAACACTCTTCGCCTTTGTGGGAGAATTCCATAGAGGCGAAAACAGAATGGAGCTGGATTGCCTTCCAAACGGCTGGTCCGCAATAGGCGATGGCGAGCTGACGTCACGGGCAGAATCGGTGACGTCACTCCCCATTAACCCAGTCGCCCATATGGAAAGAGTACATGCCATGCCCACTGTCATACAAGTTTATTTATTGTATTTACACATAGATGGCTCTACAAGTGCTTAGTCACCAAGGAATCGGTTATTATTCCAACCTATCTCACCTGTTTACCCTTTTCCTCGACTTTTGGAAAGGGTCTTTTGCATTATTTCATTGTCTTAAATGTTATCGAGATTTTAGTAACAATTTAATAATAACATCAATATCAATAACAATAGTATCATTATAATTTGTAATAAAAAGAAAAACATAGTTTCCCGCCAATTCAAGGGCTGGGGAAATCAAGGTCTCTAGGGCCTACTGATAGACTCCTTGGTGGCTGAGCACACGTGGAGCCATCTGTATGTAACAACATTCACACACACAATTAAACAAACAAATAAATAAATAAGATAAAAATAAATAAAAAATACAGGGGATAAAACATAAACCGGGAGGGGGGAGGGGGGGGTTAAGCAGTAGCTATTTGATGGGAGAGATCAAAAGCCACGACATACGGGATCTGCTGTTATCTATCGCCGAGCATCTACTCTGACACCTACTCTGACGCTGCTTCCTCAGCTGACACCCCCCCCCCCACTCCCCCCACTCCCTCTCCTCCCCCCTTCTCCCTTTTATTCATCAAAACAAACAAACAAACAAATAAAAAAGAAGAAAAACAGTAAGAAACTAAAACAATAACAGCAACAACAACAGACGAATAATGATAGAAGCGACAAAAATAACGGAAGGAAAAGCAAAAACAATCAACCTCTTGCCTTCGTGCATTGCATAAGCACGCTTGCAAAAAATACAAAATGTAACTAGAGTTCATCCCTATAATTTCAAAATCAATTCTTTTAAAATGATTTCCATTGTTTTCTCTATGAGGGTATATATATATATATATATATGTATATATGTATATATATATTTATATACATATGTGTGTGTGTGTTTTTTTTTTTTTTTGTGTGTGTGTGTGTGTCTGTGTGTGTGTACATATATATATATATATATATATATATATATATATATATATATATATATATATATTTACACACACACACGTATGTATGTATATATGTATATATACATATATACATATATATGTATATATGTATATATACATATACATATAAATTGACAAAACAATATCAGGTTTGAATCTTTCCAACTGTTGTAAAATATATTACATTTATACATTTAGGATTATTTTTTATCTATTGGTATTCACATTTGCTTACGGATAAAACAGCTTTCCCGCGAATGAAAAAGTCCGAGATTTCAGGAAATTCATCATTGCTCTGAAGTTGATCAGATTGTTGGTTAATCAGCCTAATTAACTTTCTAAAAAAAAAAAAAAAAAAAAAAAATATATATATGTATACGTATATATACTTATATGTATACATATATACCGATAGATAGAGAGATAGACAGATAGATATTACAGATTGTCTACATGCATACATATACATGCATACATATATACATACATTCATGCGTATATACATACATACATATATGTATACAAACATGCGTACATACAGATGTACGTGCATATATACAACCTTACATTCATACCCACATACATGCATATGCAGTTAAAAATTCATAAATGCATACATACACACATGCAGACGCACATACATTTACTTACTGATACCAATATACACACATTAAAGCATGCATACATACACACATTGATACATAGATACACACACTATCTTCACACATTCATACATACTTACACATATATTCACGCATACATAAGCACATATTCGTTCATTCACGAATACATGCATTGTATACATAATAACACATACATGCGTACAGACAAACAAAGGCCATACACATTTTAACCTTATATCTTCTGATTCATTTTTTATGTTTATTCATTTTTCTCTTTCTATTATTTATACATATCTACTTTTTCTCTCTCTCTCTCTCTCTGAGGGAGGGAGGGGGAGGAGGGGAAGGTAGGAGGGAGGGGGGAGGAGAAGGAAGGAGGGAGGGAGACGGGAGGAGGGGAAGGAAAGAGGAAGGGAGGGGGGAGGAGGGGAAGGAAGGAGGGAGGGAAAGGGGAGGAAGGGAAGGTAGGAGGGAGGGGGGGGGAGAGGGGGGAGGAGGGGGGAGGGGTTAAGGGAAGGAAGAAGGGAGGGAAAGAGGGAGGGAGGGGAAGGAAAGAGGAAGGGAGGGGGGGGAGGAGGGGAAGGAAGGAGGGAGGGAGAGGGGGAGGAGGGGAAGGAAGGAGGAAGGGAGGGGGGAAGGGAAGGAAGAAGGGAGGGAGGGCGGAAGGAGGGGAGGGAGGGAGAGAGGGAAGGGGAGGGGGAAAAGCTGTCGGATAAGTGGTAATTTGGGAATAAGCATCAATAAAACAGAATATAAGAGTTCCTAGTCCTCCGCATCCCGGGGTGCTTAGAGGGAGATCGTAAACATACAAGATCTGTAATAATGGCCGAGTTCGACACCTGAGCCCCCCCCCCCCCCCTCCCGCCTCCTTCTATTCTCTATTCCTCTCGCTCGTTCTCTCTCCTCACTATCCCCCCTCTATCATCATCCCGCTCTTTCATGTCTTCCTCTGTGCAATTGTTCTTTCTGTCTTTGTTATCTTTATTGTTCCTTGTCTTCTCTCCTCCTCTGCTTTATTGTTTGTTTCTTCCTTCCTTCCTTATCTTTCTTCTTGTTTGTTTTTCTTTCCCCCTTGTCTCCTTCTCTTCCTCCCTGTCTCGTCTCGTCTCGTATCTCTCTCTCTCTCTCTCTCTCTCTCTCTCTCTCTCCCTCTCTCTCTCTCTCTCTCTCTCTCTCTCTCTCTCTCTCTCTCTCTCTCTCTCTCTCTCTCTCTCTCTCTCTCTCTCTCTCTCTCTCTCTCTCTCCCTCCTTCCCTCCTCAATTACCCCCCATCCCTCCCTCCTTCCTCATCTCCACCCCTCCCTCCCTCCTTCTATATACTTCCATGAATCTCTCTTTCCCTCTCTCCTTTCCCTTCTTCGCTCTTCTCCTTCCATACCTCCCATAGTCAGTAGTTTCTCCTTGGCCGATATATGTACCAGCTTGAGATTCCAGGCAGGGAGGTCGTAGTGACTTAAGTGTATTACTATCACGTTCCTGACAGTAGATTCCTAATGGGGAAGTGTGCTGTTGCTTATCATCATACTGCTTCTCTGTCTGTCTGTCCCTGTCTGTCTGTTTGTCTCTGATTGTCTGTTTGACTCTGTCTGTCTGTCTGTTTGTCTCTGTCTGTCTGTCTCTGTCTGTCTGTTTGTTTCTGTTTATCTGTCTCTGACTCTGTCTCTGTCTGTCTCTGTCTGTCTGTCCCTGTCTGTCTGTTAGTCTCTGTCTGTATGTTTGTCTGTGTGTCTGTCTGTCTGTCTGCCTGTCTCTCTCTTTCTCTCTCTCTCTCTCTCTCTCTCTCTCTCTCTCTCTCTCTCTCTCTCTCTCTCTCTCTCTCTCTCTCTCTCTCTCTCTCTCTCTCTCTCTCTCTCTCTCTCTGTTTTTGAGGAAGAGTCTCTTAGTAACGTGTTCCAGGGTGACTATAATCGGGTTGGAGTACTGATTGTTTTTATTTTTATGGTGTTTATATTTGCATCGATTTTTTCGTTTGTTTTGTTTTCTGTTAAAACAAAATGTATTCATTTTTCAACAATATAGATTTGGAGTAACTGTGCCATGTTAATTCCGGGATTTTTTTTTATTTTATTTTTTTATTTTATGATATTCAGAGTAATATTTGAATGATTTTTTTTTCTTTTGTTACGCTTTTGATATAATTATTTAATTTTGAAAGAAAGGAAAATATCATCAAAAGGCGAAGAGGAAGACGCGAGAAGAGATAGATGATAATAAAGATGGGAAGAGGGATAGCAGAAAAAAAAAACAACAACAACAACAACATAAAAAACGAAAAGGGAATTATGGTACAGCATGATAAAAAATAGGGTAAGAGAAACAAAGTGAAGTCCTGTATTTGAGTTTATGTGCAACACCCCAATCGCTATTAGATTCTGCAATGATGCACAGACCCAACGGCAATTGAATGAGATCTGGCTACACGCAAAAAAAAAAATTCAGAATGGAAACCTTGGTGTTTTATGCTGATACTTTCTTGAGGATGAGGGTGCTGTATTTTACGGAATTATAACTCTAAAATGCGAAAAGGAGGAGAAGGAATGATATCTGGAAGGGTATGCGAGTCTGAACTTTGATAAAAGCTCGTTAGATTGCTTGATTAAGGAAACACATAAATAAATGAAAACACTAACCACACACAACACACACAACAAACACACACACACACACACACACAACACACACACACATACACACACACACACACACACACACACACACCACACACACACACACACACACACACACACAAACACACACACACACCCGCTATATATATATATATATATAAAATATTAATATAAAGTCAACC